>NW_027514579.1:0-170124 GCF_048772815.1 Callospermophilus lateralis | reverse complement strand
GCACTGAAACACCGAGCCACATCCCCAGCCCTATTTTATATTTTATTTATTTAGAAATAAAGAAATAAAAAAATAAAAGTAATAAAATATTTCTTTTTTATTGGTTCTTTTTAGTTATACATAGAAATAGAATATGCTGGCATAATTATAAAAGCATGGAAAATAATTTGTTCTAATTCAGTCCCCAGTATTTTTCTTTACCTTAATTTCCTTCCACTCCCTGTTCCTTTCCCTCTACTGATCATTTTGCTATTTACTTAAGAGTCTTTTAAAATTAGTATCGTGTGGATATACAGGATGATGAGATTCAGTGTGTACATTCATGGTATATTCACACAGGTATATAGGAAAGTTAAGTTGCATTCATTACACTGACTTTTCCTATCCCTTTCCTCCCCCCCCCTTATATTCATTCACTTTCATCTACTCTTCTGATCTTACTTTGATTATTTTTAATGCCCCCCCTTTATTTTGAATTAGTATCCACATGTCAGACATAATATTCAACCTTTAACTTTTGGGCTGTGGCTTATTTAACTTATGATAATCTCCATTTCCATCCATTAACCAAAAAACAAACCCATAAAATAATTTTTCATAGTAACAAAGTAATTGTAACAGTCCATTCTGTACAATTACCACATTTTCTTTATTCCTTTGTCCAAGGGCACTGAGGTTGGCTCCATTGCTTATCTATTGTGAATTGAGCTGCTATAAACATTGATGTGGTTGAATCACTGTAGTATGCTGAATTTTTTGAGATTGCATTTTGTTGGTTCTTTTTAGTTACAAATGGCAGTAGAATTCACTTTGATGTAATTGTATAAGCATGGATTATATCTTTTTTTGGTGGACTGAGTAATTTCTTTTTTATTATTATATTTATTTTTTATTTATTGTACTTAGTTGTACATGATAGCAGAATATATTTCAATTTATCATACACAACTGGAACACAACTTTTCAATTCTCTGGTTGTACATTGTGTAGAGACGCATCATTTGTGCAATCATATATGTACCTAGGGTAATGATGTCCATCTCATTCCACCATCTTTTCTACCCTCATAACCCCTACCCAACCTCCCCTTTGCCCAATCCAAAGATCTTTCATTCTTCCCATCCTCCCCCCATCATAGATCAGAATCCCCTAAAGGGAGAAAACATTCCACCTTTAGTTTTTTGGGATTGGCTTACTTTGCTTAGCATTATATTCTTAAACTCCATCCATTTACCTACAAATGTTACAATTTTACTCTCTTTTAATGCTGAGTAATATTTCATTGTGTGTGTGTATGTGTGTGTTTGTATGTGTGTGTTTGTGTATACATGTATACCACAGCTTCTTTATTCACTCATCTTTTGATGGACCTCTAGGTTGGTTCCACAGTTTAGCTATTGTGACTTCAGCTGCTGTAAACATCTGTGTGGCTACGTCACTATACTATGCTGATTCTAAGTCCTTTGGTATAGATTGAGGAATAGAATAGCTGGGTCAAATGGTGGTTACATTCCAAATTTTCAAAGAAATCTCCTTACTCTTTCCAAAGTTGACACACCAATTTGCAGTCCCACCAGCAATGTATGAGTGTACCTTTTTCCCCACCTCCTCACCAATACTCATTATTGCTTGTATTCTTGATAACTGTCATTCTGATTGGGGTAAGATGAAATCTTAGAGTAGTTTTGATTTGCATTTTTCTAATTACTAAAGATGTTGAACAGTATATATATATATATATATATATATATATATATATATATATATATATATTTGTTGATTTATTGTATATCTTCTTCTGAGAAGTGTCTGTTCAGTTCCTTATCCCATTTATTGACTGGGTTGTTTAGTTTTTTTTTTCTTTTTTTGGTATTGAGGTTTTTTAATTCTTTCTATATCCTGAAAATTAGCACTTTATCTGACATGTGTGGGAAAATTTTGCTCCCATACCTCACTGATTGTTTCTTTTGCTGAGAACAAGATTTTGAGTTTGAATCCATTTCATTCATTGATTCTTGATTTCATTTCTCATACCTTAAGGGTCTTGTTAAGAAATTCAGGGCCTAATCTGACATGATGAAGATTTGGACCTAATTTTTATTCTGTTAGGTACAGTGTCTCTGGTATAATTTCTAGGTCCTTTATCCACTATGAGTTGAGTTTTGTGCATGGTAAGAAATAGAAGTTTAATTTCATTTGCTACAGAGGATTTCCAGCATTCCCAGCACCATTTGTTGAAGAGGCTATCCTTTCTCCAGTGTATGTGTTTGGCACCTTTGTCTAGTATGAAAAACCTGTATTTGTGTGGGTTGGTCTCTGTATCTTCTATTCTGTACCATTGGTGTACATATCTATTTTGGTGCCAATACTAAACTGTTTTGTTATTATTGTTCTGCAGTATAGTTTAAGGTCTGGTATAGTGATGCCCCCTGTTTCACTTTTCTTGCTAAGGATTGCTTTGGCTATTCTGGGTCTCTTATTTTTTCAAATGAATTTTATGATTATTTTTTTAGTTCTATGAAGAATTTTATTGGGATTTTAATAGAAAGTTTATTAAAACTGTTTAACAATTTGAGTAGTACGCCCTTTTGATTATATTAACTCTACCTATCCAAGAGCATGGGAGATCTATCCATCTTCTAAGGTCTTTTACAATTTCCTTCTTTATTGTTCTGTAGTTTTCAGGTCTTTCACCTCTTTTGTTAGGTCAATTCCCAAGTATTTTATATTTTTGAGGCTATTTTGAATGGGGTAGTTTTTCTAATTTCTTTTTAAGTGGATTAATCACATGTATAGAAATGCATTTGATTTATGGGTATTGATTTTATATTCTGAAACTTTGCTGAATTAATTTATTAGCTCTAGAAGTTTTCTGGTGGAATTTTTGGATCTTCTATATATAGAATCATGTTGTCAGCAAATAGTGATAGTTTACGTTCTTCTTTTCTTGTGCATATCCCTTTAATTTCCTGTTTTTCTGATTGTTCTAGAATTTTGAGGACTATGTTGAATAGATGTGGTAAAAGAGGGCATCCCTGTCCTGTTCCAGTTTTTAGAGGTAATGCTTTGAATTTTTTTTTCATTTAAAATGATGCTGGCCTTGAGATTAACATACATAGCTTTTACAATGTTGAAGTTTGATCCTAATATTCCCAGTTTTTCTAGTGTTTTGAACATGAAGGTGTGCTCTATTTTGTCAAATGATTTTTCTGCATCTATTGAGATGATCATATGATTCTTGTCTTTAAGTCTATTGATGTGATGTATTACATTTACTGATTCCATAATGTTGAAACAACCTTACATCCCTGGGGTGAACCCCATTTGACCGTGGTGTACTCTTTTTAATATGTTTATGTATGTGATTGGCCAGGATTTTATTGAGAATTTTTGTGTCTGTTCATTAGAGATATTGGTCTGAAGTTTTCTTTCCTTAATGTGTCTTTGTCTGGTTTTGGTATTAGGGTGATGATAGCCTCCTAGAATGAGTTTGAAAGGGATTCCTCCCTTTCTGAATAATTTGAAGAGTACTAGTATTAGTTCTTCTTAGAAAGTATTGTAGAGCTCAACTGAAAATTCATCTGGTCCTGGGCTTTTCTCTGTTGGTAGGCTGTTGATGATGTCTTCTATTTCCTTGATTGAAATTGATTTAAATTGTGTAACTCCTCCTGATTCAGATAGAATAGATCATATGTTTCTAGAAATTTGTTGATGTCATCGAGATCTTCTATTTTATTGGAGTATAAATTTCAAAACAGTTTCTAATAATCTTCTGTATTTTAGTAATATCCATCATGATATTTCCTTTTTCATCATGAATTTTAGTAATTTGAATTTTCTCACTCCTTCTTTTTGTTAGCCTGGCTAATGGTTTATTAATTTTATTTATATTTTCAAAAAAACAACATTTTATTTTGTCAACTTTCTGAATTGTCTCTTTTGTTTTAATTTTATTGTTTTCTGATCTGATTTTAATTATTTCATGTCTTCTACTACTTTTGGTGTTGATTTGTTCTTCTTTTTAATGGCTTGTGATGTAATATGAGGTCATTTATTTGACTTTTTATTCTTTTAACGAATGAGCTTACTGCAATCAACTTTCCTCTTAGCACTGCCTTTATAGTGTCCCAGAGATTTTGATATGATGTGTTGATATTCTCATTTACCTCTAAGAATTCTTTTAAATGCTCCTTGATGTCTTCTGCTACTCATTTCTCTTTTAATATCATATTATTTAGTCTCCAGGTATTGGAGGAGCTTTTATTTTTTATTTTATCATTGATTTCTACTTTCATTTCCTTATGCTATGATAGAATACAGGGTAGTATCTCTATTTTTTGAATTTGCTGATAGTTGCTTTGTGGCCTAATATATGGTCTATTTTAGAGAAGGATCCATGTATTCCTGAGATGAAGATGTATTTACTCGATGATAGGTGAAATACTTGATATATGTCTGTTACGCATAAATCATTAATTATATTAATGAGTTCTGTAGTTTCTTTGTTTAGTTTTTGTTGGTGAGACTGGTGTGCTAAAGTCATGCAGTATGATTGTGTTGTGATCAATTTCTCCTTGAAATTGAGAAGGGTTTTTTTGATATACATAGAACCTCCAATGTTTGGGGCATACATATTTTATGATTGTTATGTTTTGTTGATGTATGTTTCCCTTAAGTTGTATCAAATGTCCTTCTTTACCTCTTCTTACTAACTTTGGTTTGATGTCCATTTTTTCCATTAGTAGATGGAAACTCCTGCTTGTTTACATGGCCTATGTGAGTGGTATGTTTGTTCCTCCATCCTTTCACTTTCACCTTCACTATGTGAATGTCTTTTGCTATGAGATGAGTCTCTTGAAAGCAGCATATTTTGGGATTTTTTAAAAATCCAATCTGTAAATCTATATCTTTTGAATAATGAGTTTAGACCATTCACACTCAGGATTATTATTGAGACATTGTTTGTATTCCCAGTCATTTTGGTTTATTTTTGGTTTTTAACTTGACTTGGTTTCTCCTTTGAGTGGATTTTCCTTTAGTGTAGTTCCTCCTTTTACTGATTTTCATTGTTATTTTTATTTCCTCCTCATGTAACATTTTGTCAAGAATATTCTGTGGTGCAGATTTTTTTCATTGTAAATTCTTTTAATTTTTATCATGGAAGATTTTTATTCTGTCATCAAATCTGAGGCTTAATTTTGATGGGTACAAGATTCTTGGTTGGCATCCATTTTCTTTCAGAGCTTGATATATGTTGTTCCAGGATCTCTTAGCTTTGAAGGTCTCAGCTGAGAAATCTACTAAGATCCAAATTGGTCTATCCCTATATGTAATCTGAAAATTTAATCTTGTGGTTTTAAAAATTCTATCCTTTTTCTATATGCTAGGCATTTTCATTATAATGTACTTTGTTGTGGATTTGTTGTAATTTTCTATATTTGCTTTTCTAAAAGCCTTTTGTTTTTAATTTTCCAATTCATTCTTCATGCTTGGGAGATTTCCTATTATTACTTCATTGAAGAGATTGTGCATTCATTTGGTTTGTATCTCAGTGTGTTCCCCTATTCCAGTAATTCTTATATTTGGTCTTTTCATGTTTTCCCATAATTCGT
Source organism: Callospermophilus lateralis (assembly GCF_048772815.1). Classification (NCBI taxonomy): domain Eukaryota; kingdom Metazoa; phylum Chordata; class Mammalia; order Rodentia; family Sciuridae; genus Callospermophilus; species Callospermophilus lateralis. Next base: position 164,512 of record NW_027514579.1, on the reverse strand, counting down.
GAAGGTTCTGTTTATAGTTTCTCACCCTCTTCACTGTGTGGTCAACTTTATTTTCAAGATTATGTATTTTGTCTTTATTGCCTAAGGTTCTGTTTTCCAAGTATCTAGTCTACTGTTGGTGATTTCTATTAATTTTTGTATTTGGTTTATTGTTTCCTTCAAAACAGGATTTCTGTTTTTTTTTTTTTTTCACAGTCTCTATGTTTTTTTGAAGTAACCTTTTGTTACCTGTATTTCCTCTCATATCTCTTTGGTGGAACAGTCAATTGTTGCCTGTATTTGCTCTTTTAATTTATTCTTTGTTCTGCAGATCATTTTAATTATGTACGTTTGGAATGGAATGTCAATGGAATCTATTATTGTATCAGCTTGGTGTGTTTCAAGCACTTTCCTCCCTTGTTTCTTCATGTCATCCATGTGTCTTCCTCTCTGGCAGTGTGGATTTGAGGTATTATAGTTTCCAACTTATAATCATGTAGTGACCCTGCATATTACCAATACCTTGCCTGTAGGAACCTGGAAGATGGTCTTGTTGGTCCTGCCTGTTGTCACTAAATGGAAGCCAGGGGAAAGCCACCCCATGCATCAGTAGATGGGGCCATAGCATGGTCACTCTCTTCCTACTGTGGAGTGGGCTGGAATCGCTGTTGTCTGCTCCACCTCCTTCTGTGTGGCAGGAAGGCTGAAGTCACTGTCATCTGCTCCTTGTATTTTATTTAGAGACAGAGTCTCACTGAGTTGCTTAGCATCTCGCTTTTGTTTATACTTGTGATTCTCCTGCCTCAGCCTCTCAAGCTACTGGAATTACAGGCATATGCCACCACACCAGCACCTTTTTTCTATTTTTTTAGTTGTAAATGAACACAATACCTTTATTTATTTATCTTTATGTATTTCTGAGCTTCAAATCAAGTGCCTCACTTGCTAGATGAGCTTTCTACCACTGAGCCACAACTGCATCCCCTCCCATTTTGCTTTAAAGATCCATTTATATACTATGTTGTTGTCATGGATCATGTGTGAAGTATCTTATATTTTGAGGATTATTGGTATTTTTAAAGATTTTTCTTTTCCTTGCATAGTTTTCCACTTCATCCAATTTGCTTCTTTCCATTGGCTTTTCCTCCTTTCTTTTCTTTACTGCACACTGAGGATGAAATCTAGGCTTTTCCTTTTTTATGATGCACTGAGCATCAAACCCCATGATCACACATGGTAGGCAAACATTCTACCACTGAGCTACATAAGCCCTATTTTGGGTTTTTGGTATGTTCCCCATGCTAAAGCTTTTTCTATTCTGGTTGGAGATTTTTGTTTGTGTCTATAAAGACAGTCACCACAAATGGATTGATAGGCTAAGGGCTTCTGGTCCCTGGCCCCTGAGGCTCTGTGGCTACCCTTGAATTGATCTGGCTCTCGAGGGCTTCTCTTTAAGGCTGGTCACTTTTGCAGCCCCCTGCATGCTGCCAGGTTTCTGGATCTAAGAGGGTGAGTAGGAGGGTGAGCTCCTCTACTCCAGTTTCCTGCCCTGGTGGCTGTGTGGTCCTCTTCATCCTTAAATTGAATACACCCTGTCCTTTGTAACTACCCAAGACAGGTATATGTCTAGAAGTGGCCTCCAGGCCTGAGAGCCCTTCAGGTAGTCCTTCCTGTCCCTTGAAAGGCAGAGGGCAGCCTCCATGGTGGAGTGAACTCTCACCAACTGCTTCTTTAACAGACTTTGAACACACTTCCTGTTCACTTTCTGCCTCCCTCAGTCTAGGGTGACGTTAGAAACTAGTGTCCTTTATTACCAGGTGCTTGTGCTTGGCCTGGCTGAGCTTATGTGTAGTGTACTGTGGCCTCAGGGTCTGTGTTTTTAGGCCCCTGGAGTATCACTTGCCACTGGCGTGGTCATCTTTCCACTTCCCAGTGTGTGTTCCTATTGGGCTCCTTTTCTACTCTCCTCATTCCTGCTGGTTATGATCTTTTAAAAAGCAATTTCTAATCTGTCACTGGAGTTGGGTTTGGGAGGAAAGGAGATGGATATGTGTTTCCAACTGTCCTTTTCACAAAAGAGCTTACAGTCTGTTATTTATCATGAAAACTGATGAATGAGCCCACAGCAGGGTAGAGGGGAGAAGGAATGAATTCTTCCTGTGACAAAAATCCCAGCAATGGTGTTCACTTAGTTTTCTTAAGGCAGTGATTAGAAGTACTTATAAAGTAAAATAAGAAGCTATCATGACTAGCAGTTTAACTTCCATGCTTCCTTGTGGTTTCCAAAGTGGATTTTGGAGAGAATAAAGCAAGACACCTAGAAGACCTGAATTGCAAAAGACTGAATGAAACCATGAGTGTGAGCCAGCTGGAGTCCTCGTCCTGTAAACAGATGACACATTACAACCTAGGCCCTGAGGTCCAGGAAATGGCTGAAAGGATAGACTCACTGACAGACAGCCACATCTTCCAGATCTTCTGGGAAGAAGCTGCAGAGTTATTGAATGATCCCAAAAGGGAATGTGAAAGGTGACCTCTTGCACTTACAGAGGCCTATGAGTACTTATACTCACCTTGTTATTAAAGGTTCATGAAACTATATCAGGATCTGAAGTTAAGAGATGTCACCTTGGCAGAAATTGATGTCATCTTCAAAGACTTTGTAAATAAATACAATGACCTGACTTTGGATCGCCAGATCATGTGTGAAGTACACCCTCAGGCCCCGAGGGGCTAGATATCAGAGCATGTTGAACAGATCAAGGAGTACCATAGCATTCACCAGGCAATCAGCTCCGCCAAGGTTATCTGCAAGATCAAAAAGAATTTTGGTTTGACTGGTGATTTCAGTGTTCTTTACACTTTAATAAGCTTTTTTAGTTATTTGCTGGGGACTCCTCTGAGGTGGGGGCCAACCTCAGACTCCTTGGAAGCCCCAGGGATTCTGGGATCGGCAGTGTGGCAACCCCTTGAAAGGCTCTGTTTGGGCTGCACTGAGGCTAGAACATTCCATGGCCTGCATTTTTACCTTTGTTTGAGATAGTGTGACTGTTCCTTAACTAGTGAGTTTTCTTGGGTCGATATGAGAACCAAAAATTCAGGAGAGAGAAACCATCCTCTTTCCAGAGGAATCTTATTTCACTAGGTCATAAAAGCACAGAAGGAAATATTTTGTCAATTGTCCAGGTACCTTTCCTAGTTCCAACAGGAAGTACCAAATGGTACATTGCTCCCTTCATAGGTCAGGCCTGAGTTTCTCCCTCCTGTTTCTTAGCCTCACATTTTTAAGGTGTGTGTGGCCTATGTTTAGTAGAGACAGGCACGATAGTGCTTAAAATTTAGCAGAGTGTGGAATAGTCCATACCTAATCTTGAAACTTTCAGCAAGTCTGTAACTCTCATAAACAGAGAAACCCGAATCTGGCAGTGCTGCTGTGCAGAACAGGTTTCAAAGTCCTTGAAGGCTTCATCATGGCACTTAGGTACTGTGGACAGTAGCTTCCGTAGCATAGCAAAGAGGGCCATGGAGGTCATACTATTTTGGGTGCAAGAGTGTGTCACACTCTTGCTGTAGCATCTTCTTGTCCAGGCTTGTGGGAAGGCAGGCATGGGTGATCTCTACAATAGCCCTCAGCAGAGATTCATCTTGCAGACTGATGACTTTGAGGCCACCTGCCATTAGAGACTGGATCAGATCAGCTTGCAGCTCATCTAGGCCAAGAAGCTGCTACAAGACATCGGTGAGCCCCACTGCCAGTGTCTGGAGAAGCTGGCCCTGCAGAAGGAGCTGGTCAGCTGACTGCATGAGATTCTGGGAGGTACAGGGGTAGCTAATCTTCAGGTGTTTGCCAAGTTTTGTTCCTGAACTTGAGCACATCCCCCCTCAATCACATGTGTGTGTTAGTTGGAGTGCAGTGTCTGCTTCCAGTAGTTTGCATCAGGACAGCTTTTCAGAGTTCTGATTAAAACTCTTTTCTTTGCTGCTCTCTCCATCTTTGGATGCTGGCATAATTTTCTTCAGTATCTTGACTCCTTTTCTGCCTTCCAACTCATTCTGCTAGAGGACAAGGCAAGCTCTTGCACAAAGGGGAATGTTGCTGCAGCAAGCTTGCAGAATCTGTGCATTTCTCTCCCAGTCCAGGGCTGGACAGCCTATGTGGTTGTGTAGATTAGATAGAGGGTGGTGGAGGGGAGGTAAGAAAGGCCAAACAGATGGAGCAGGAGCAGCACTGATGCACCACAGAGGCCTGGCAGGATACCTCCTGCTAGCACTGAGGCTCTGCTGGCTCCAGCTCTCATCCAGATCTGTGCTGCTTGTACTCCTGAGTCTGCTTTGATGTATAATCTTTGGTAATTAACTCAGAAGAATTATCTCAATTTCTAAAAAATAACTAATTATGCACATATTATTTACCAACTGAACCTGTTTTTGTTTAAGTGATGATGTTTGTGAATTAAAGGAAATAAGGTGCACACAAGCCTAGTACAGTGCCTGGGAATTATTTGGTAGAGGTTAGATGTTGATCAGTGGTGTCATCATATCCTGCAAAAGACAAGGTATCCTGGAGTCCTAACTGAAGGAAGGAAGTGGGAGTAGGCCCTAGATGTTTACTTAGTGTCTATTGATGGCCTCGCCTCACTAAGGATCATGCCCCAGGTATGAGTTGTGCAACATCCTGGAGTGGTCCTCTGCAAGTCCCCTTTCTGTCCCAGGCATCATTGAGCTCCAGGTGTTTGTGGACCTTGCCTTCATCTTGGCTGAAGAAAATGACATTGATGTGGACTGGGTGGTCTGCTTTCATGATGCTGTGCAGGGCTATGCGTTCCTGCTGTATAAGCTGGACAAGAAGGCAAGCTTCGGCGAGTTCATGAAACTGCTGAAAGAACTCTGGAAGGCTCTGCAAAATGATCCTCACCTTCCCAGTAAGCTGGTGAGTCTTGTTCCTTGTTCCAAGACATGGTGATCTTGCAACCCTGGGGAACTTCTGTGCTTTGAGGCCACACAGGCAGCCATTTAAACTGATGTTGAAAACCAGCTTTTTTTCATGAATGGAAATGCTTTCTTTGTCTTGGGTTGGAAGAGAGTTATGGAACTGCATATCAAGAGCAGTCTCCACCCTACAATACAAGTGTGAAAACAGCACAATAGGAAGTTTAAAAGAGGGTTACAGTGGTTCTCTGAATGGTAGTAATTGTCTTTTATTTTATTACTTTTGGGTATTTTTAACAATTGATATTGACTAATTTTTTATCAGAAAAATATGAACATTTAAGTAAATTGTCTATACCAGAGTCTGAGTTAATCTTCACTACGTAACTCACCCAATGAGCAAAGATGCCCAGAGACCCGCACTGGCCTTGAGACAGCTGGTCCTGCATGTGGTTGAAGGGTAGGGAGATGGACAGAGAGAGCAGTTTGCAGTTTGCCTGCTAGAAGCTCATATTCTCTTAAAATTTTTCTAAGTTTTTTTGGTCATACTCAGGGACCATGGCAGGACATTAAGAACTTAGGGATCCTGTTCAGTCAGGCATTTCTCCTCAGAGGGTCTTTGTTCTGAGAACCCAGGAGGATGGTGGCCTGTCACCAGAGGGCACAGCCTGTAGTCATCTAACCAATCATCCATAAGTACAGGCCATGTGCACTCCAGTGTCAGCTAGGAACCTGGCACGATTGCAGCCACAATGAGTGGTCAGTGTCCTGGGGTACCAGAAAGGGGTACCTGAGGCAACCTCAGGAAATGGGCAAGAAGTTATGCCTAGAGCCCTGGAAGAGGGTGGCTGGAGTTTGCCCAGCAAGAGCAGAGGCATGAGGAGGACAGGAAGGAAGACAGTCATTCAAACTTTGGTCCATGTTCTCTGCATTTGTCCCAACAGTGAGATTCTGCCAGAAACTTGGATTGGCTGAAGACAGTGAAGGAAAGCCATGGGTCCATCAAGCTCTCTTCCCTGTCCCTGGCCACAGCAATCAACAGAAGAGGCATCAATGAGATCAGGGCATCCACAGGCAACCAGAAGGTGAGCCCTCCCAGATTCTAGGTATGGTGTTGGTGGCGTGCACTGGCCTGTTGCAGAGTCTGGGTTTCAGCCACCAGAAAATTGCTTCTAAACATGTTCTGCATCCTAAATCTCCCCAGATGCCATCCTGCACCTGATCCTCCCTGGGGGTCACAGTGGCCTGGAGCCAGATCACTCCTATACATTGGAAGACCTGAAGGATTTTTTAAATAAGCTGATGCTGATGTCTGGCAAGAAAGACCACAAGAGAATGGAAGTGAAGAGGTTTTCTGAGGTGAGCAGGTGCCCCTGTTTCCTCAGGCTGGGCATGCTCACTGCCCCACTGCCTGCAAAAGGAAACAGGCAGGGGTTGGCCTCTGGTGGACAGGGTGGCTCCAGAGAGTGTAGCTCATGGGTCTGCAGGGTGCACCTTGCCTGGAGCCACATCTGAGGTGGGACAGACCCTGGAGGCATCAGCTCCTCCTTAACAGCATCAGAAAGATCTCACTACTGTTGGTCAATCCACTACATTTAACAGGAGGTGATCAGGTAGATACTCCTTAAGAAGAAGTATGAATGGCTTCATTTACTCTGTAAATTTGTAAAATCAAACATCTCAAGATTCTAATGGGCACTCTTCATCAAAACTAAAGTAACCAAGCCAGGTGTGATGGCACATTCCTGTAACTCCAGCAACTCAGGAGGTTGACACAGGAGGATTGCAAGTTAAAGGCCAGCCTCAGCAACTTAGTGAGATCTTGTCTCAAAATAAAAAGGGCTGGAAACATAGCTCAGTGGTAGACTACCCTGGATTCAATCTCCAGTACTAAAAAAACTGAAGTAAATGTTCACACAGGTTATTGATTTATATAATAGTCTCTATCTCATGTAAAGGTTCTTTTCTTACAGTTTATTTGCACTTTACAATTGACATTTTTTTCCCCAGTGCTGGATAGAAAGCCAGGGCCTAGCACATACTAAGCAAGTGCTCTACCACTGAGCATAGCCCAGCCCACAGTCTACATTCTTATCTGCTACCTGATCTCTTCCTGAAGGTGGCTGCCCTCTCCCTAGGCTCATCATGTTTCCCAGTGACCCTATGGGAGGAGTGAACCCAAGCCGCTTGAAGTAGAACTCCTGTGTGTCTAGATTGGTATGTCCCCCTGCAGTAGCTCACTGTGACATCTGCCTCATGCCTCTGTTTCCACCAGTTATTCTGCCATGTGCAGTGGCTTGTGCAAGCCTTCCTGAACCTATATTCTGTGAGAAACTTGCTGTTCCAAATCTGGACTGCCGAAGTCTACTGTTGCCCCAGGAATGGCATCTCCATCTGCATGGACTTCCACTTGGAGTTGGTAAGCCAGCTGACAGAGAGTGGGGATGTCACCCAGCTGCTGGAAGCCCTCTGTAGGCAGATGGAGCACTTCCTGGATGACTGGAAGGAGCTGGTGAGCAGGAATTACAGGGAGCAATTCTACCTCAACTTCTACATGGCTGAGCGCCTGGTCCACCTGAGCACGGAGCTCAGGAAGCAGAGTCCCAGCAAAGCTGCCCTCATGATTCTGTCCTTCATCAAAGACAACTGCACCCCAGCTGACATCATAAGGGCCATTGAGGGGTTCAAGGAGGCCACCAGACACTGTGTGAGGACAGTGATGGAAGAATTACCACCATTGCAATCCTCTAAGATCAGTCTGGTGACCAAGCTGAGGGTTATCATGGAACAGTTCCTGGAAAGCATGAGAGTCTTTCTGCCTGGCTACCTGGACCTGGAGGCCCTGGGCTATTGTCTGGCTCACCTGGCCAGGATGGGTGACCCATGGAGCGGTCTCTCCCTGAGGGCCTTCAGGCTGGCCAGCCCAACCTGGTCATGTGTGGCCCCTCTGAGGTGCTGTTGGCTGCCCTGGCCATCTACATGCAGGCCTCAGTCCATTACCTGCCCCACCTTCAATGAGGTACTACTCTGTACCCCAGGGACCATGTTTGAGGAGGTGGCCCTGCTCTTGCACCATGACCTGGCTCCAGTTTCCTGAGGGCAAAAGGTCTGCAGCCTGTTATTCACAGACTAGTTGAGCTACAAGGTGGCCTGCCAGGCAAAGGCCCTATTCCATAGCCTGTGCACACAGTGTCCCTTAGAGGACTACCAGCTGGTGATGGTATGTGACATCACAGGAATGCTGTTCCCTGCCCTCAGCTTTCAGCCAGCACAAAGTCCACCTTATCCCCCAAGCACCCTTCTGTGCCATCCAGGCCTACTTGGCACATCACTACCAGGTCCCAGTACAGACCTTGTTAGTGGCAGCTGTGTTCAGAGACCAGATGTGTGTGGGGATTGTGGCCTTGGAGAGAGAAGGAATAATGAGAGCCCTGGGGTGGGCAGGCAGTTTCTCAGGGCTTCCAAGTGACCCCTGCTTCTGTAGTAGAGGGCACCTCAGATAACACCCCTCTGCAGGTGGGAAAGTGAGTCTCAGGAGGGTCTGACTCCCTGCAATCAGTGCATCCCCTAGATTTTTTCTCCACCCAGGTTGCAATTCCTGGGAGCCCTGCTCCTCTCCTTGTGTGGACTTCTCTACACTTTTTTCCTGCATAACCTCCTTTGACCTTTTCCAGGTTGTGTTGAAAAACCAGCCTCTATCTCAGAGCAAAGCCTGTCCAAGGAAGGGACATGACCTTTGTCCTTGGAAAGACCCACAGAGCGCTCCTAGGCACATTCCCACCCTGCTAAGTGGTTTATCTACAAATAACAGGAGAGATCTTCTGTTCCAGGTTTCCCTGACTCAGTCAGGCTGAGACCCATAGTAACCTCCAGGTGGAGACCCATAGTAACCTCCTAGCAGCCACCAATCAGCATGAAACAGGGAAATACCTGGGGTGCCAGATGACCCTCCCAGTAGTTTATGGTGTTGGGAAACCATGAAATTCAGCATGAACACCCCTCTTGGCTTAAACCAATCAGTTCAAATGAATCCCCCTTTTGTAGTTACCAATCACCCCTACCCAATTTGTTTCCGCCAGTGAATGTGCTAATCATGTTTTAGAGTTGTTATTTGATTTTCCCGCGGTGTGTGATGATTTGCTAAGAGATGCTATGATGTATGTGGGGGTTCCTGCCTTCTCCAAAGAATGTATAAAACTGCTGCAAACCCTGGGCTTGGGGCCTTTCAGTGTCACCAGTTGCTGTGTACGTGCAGAGGACCGAGCTAGCTCACAATAAACACCTCTTTGCTGTTTATATCGATCTTGGTCTCTGGTGGTTTTTTGGGGGTCCTGAATTCGAGCATAACAGTGTTGATGTGAGCAGAAGAGGCACAGCTGCTCTGGCTCCAGGAGAAGAATGCCTTTGTACCTTCCCTTTAGTCACTGTTATGTTTCCTTGGAAAGAGGTGGTGACTTCCATTCTGTTGACTTCAACCTGTGAGCATCACTGTGCCCTTTCCAGACACAACCTGATCTCTCCTCCCCCAAGGAACATGCCTATGCCTTTACTTTATTACACTTCCATCACTGTCATCATGGAGAATGTGAGGATGCTGGGTGGGTGACAGCTCGGGACTCTGGCTTCATGGTGGAGTTGTTCTCTAATATGATGTTCTGTTGCATCAGTTTTAAATTTTATACAGAGAAGTAACTTTTAAAAAAATTTTTAACTGGGGATTAACCCCAGAGGTGCCCTACCCCAGCCTTTTTTATTTTATATTTTGAGATATGGTCTCACTAAGTTGTTTGGGGCCTTACTAGGTTACTGAGGCTGGCCTTGAACTTATAATGATCCTATCTTGGCATCCCAAGCTCCTGGGATTATACGCATGTGCCACTGCTCTTGGCAGAGAAGTAACTTCTAATATATCTGAATCTCTTCTTCTTGGATCCAGAGGCTTAGGATCTAATTTCCTTGTTTTAACATTACACGGAAATCTCTCTATGTGAAGAGACTGCATGAAAAACTGAAAAAGAAATTCATCAGTGAAAAGATGCCTTTAAAGATTGTTCAGTGACTGACTCTCAGGTGGATGAGGGCCAGGTCCTGGGCTCCCTGCTTTCTTTCTGGGATGCTCAGTATTGGAAAACACCCATGATATTCCACTTTGATGTGACTGCTTTGGTAAGTGTCCACATTGCAACTGAATGGCTACATCAGAAGTCTCACATTCCCAGGGCCCCATCTGCTTCTCCTTGTATGAAGAGTCCCTTCCTTCTTCACTTGCCTGTAGTCAGTACCCTTCTCTCAAAGAAGAAGACAGGAGGGTGCTGGGGTTTGGGAAGAATGGTTGGCAATTGTGTATTTTCAAACCCATGCTTCTATGTCTTTAGGAACAGACTGGAACTTGGGTCTTTCTTTTCAAAATCCTCATTTTGCAATACCTAATGGATATAAGTGGGAAAATGTGGCTTCAGAACCCATTCCATTTATATATCATTGTAATTTCAGAAGGAAACTCAGTACTGCCAAAAAGGTCTACAAAGCTGGTATTTACACAAGGCATTTGATTCTGTGGCCTGTAGCCTGGGTTGACACATCTTGATTGTTTTCCACTTTCACCTTAGGGGAGCTATGAGTACATGTAAGGGAAAATGCATGCTTGGACTTAAATCTTAATGATATCTATAATGATGATACTCTCGTGTTGATTGATAGCATCTTGGATTTGTCTGGATATGTCAGATTGGTCCTATGTCTGGGTTGAATCCCAGGCATTTTGAGTGTGGGAAATTCCTCTGTTGATGGCCACTGTCTCCCTTACTGCTAGTGAAGATGGCATTGAGACTTCATTTATGGAAATCTGTTAGCTGAGACTACATGAAAACTTGAAAAAAATAGTTCAACTGTGAAAATGTGCCTTTTGTTGCACATGTGTTCATGCATGGTGGAGAGATGAAGCCACAGGATGGGAAATAGCTTTCTGGTTCATAATGCAGCTGCCATAGTTGAGCTTCTATAATGCTCTAACATGCAGATGCCAGCCTCTGTGAACAAGAGGCTGCAGAAAGCCACATGTATTCAAGTGACTGTTTTCATAAAGGCCTATCCACAGGAGACCACATGGAGGGTTAACACATATGGGCATCTTTCAGGAAAACAAATTCTAACTTCTATTTATGTCTCTTCTTTGCAGAATCCACATGTCCCTCAGTTCAGTTTTTTTGACATCTTCCCCAGAGTCACCTGCAAACCTTCAAAGAAGTGACAGCTATGGAGCTGAGCCCTGAGAGGAGCTTCATAGAGCCTGGAATAGATGAGAGAGAGTTCTGCAGTGCTACTTCCCAAAGACCTTTCCAATATTTAAAAAGATTCCATCAAAACAAAACCTAGACACATTTCAATATCAAGAAGACTCAGTGGAGTGCATCCAGCACCTTCTAATATATTGTGGGGTCATAAACCCCTCCTGGTCTGAGCTCCAGAACTTTGTTTGGTTCCTCAACTCTCAGCTCAAGGACTGTGAGGCCTCTGTGTTCTGCAATGCAGACTTTACTGGAGATATACTACAGGGCTTCAAGAACTTTGTGGTTACCTTTATGATTGTCATGGCAAGAGACTTTGCTACACCAACACTTCATACTTCTGACCAAAGCCAAGGGAAGCACACAGTCACCATGGAAGGGGTTGATGAAGAAGAACTTGCCCCATTTACTCTCTGGAGGAGGTGGGAGTCAGAGCCTCACCAATAGGTGTTCTTCAGTGGTGACCACGAGACCATGACATTCATAGGTACCATCTCTGGGCCAATGAGAATGGCAACATTGATGACATCAACCATCTCAATGGGGAGATAATCAGGAAAGATGCCATGACAGAAGAACTGTACAGGGGGTTGTTACTTCAGGGGGTTTCCTTCAATGTTGACTTTGATAACCTACTCAGACATGAGAAACTCTTGAGACTCCTGCCAGCTACTAGGAATTCCTCAGACCCTTAACCCTGATGAAGCATATGATCTTACAATGGACAACATGCTCAAGATTCTGGCCATTTAAATGTGGTTCTGGTGTGGGATCCCAGTTATCATCATGGGAGAAACCGGCTGTGGGAAAACCAGGCTCATTAAACTCCTTAATGATCTGCAGCATGCTGATGCCTGGGCTAAGACCATAAAACCGGTCAAGGTCCACGGAGGAACAACTGCAGCTTTGATTCACTCCAAAGACTTAGAGGCTGAGAAAACTTCCTTATCCAATAAGAACCAACAGCAGTTAGACACCATCTTGTTTTTTGACAAAGCCAACACAACAGAAGCCATAAGCTGTATTAAGGAAGTCTTGTGTGACTAGACTGTGGATGGCCAGTCCCTGGAGGAGGACTCAGGCTTGCACATACATCATAGCTGCCTGCAATTCTTACAGGAAGTACTCCCAGTAGACCATCTGCCATTTGGAGTCAGGTGGTTTGGGATACAGGGTCAGTTCAGAGAAGACAGCAGACAGGCTGTGCTCAATTCCCCTCAGACAGCTGGTGTACCATGTCCACACCCTGCCCCTGAGGCTGATTCCTCTAGTGTGAAATTTCGGGCAGCTAAATAGCACTGCTGAAAAGCTCTACATCCAGCAGATGGTGCAGAGACTGTTGGACTACATCAGGATCAGTGAGGATGAGACTCATGTGATCACAGAAGTGCTCTCTGCCTCTCAGAGGTTCATGAGCAACACTGAAAGTAAGTGCAGTTTTGTCAGCCTCTGGGATATGGAGTGCTGTGTGAAGGTGTTCACTTGGTTTCATGGCTGCAGCGAAATGCTATTGGTGAAGCTGAACACCTTTATCTGTGAGATCAGTGTCAGCAAAAATAACTTCAGGAGAGACCCCATCTTCTGTTCTCTGGTGCTGGATGTGGGGGTCTGTTACCATGAATCCATAAAGGAGAAGGAATCCTACTGCAGAGCCATTTGCAGGTATTTTCCACAACCATATGATGACAGAAGGGTCATCCTGGATGAGATCAGGCATGCACAGGATCTTTTCCTGAGTGAGATGCCTCTGAGAAAAACCATAGCCAGGAACCTGGCTCTGAAGGAGAACTTCTTCATGATTATCATCTGCACTGAGCTAAAGATACCCCTCTTCCTGGTGGGAAAGCCTGGCACCTCCAAATCTCTTGCCAAGACCATCATGGCAGATACCATACAGGGCCAGGCCTCACACTCCACTCTATTCCACAGCCTGAAGCAGATCCACCTGGTGTCATTCCAGTGTACCCTCCACTGCACCCCACAGGGCATCATGAACACCTTCAAGCAGTGTGCTCACTTTCAGCAGGGGAAGGACCTGCAGCAGTATGTGTCTGTGGTGGTGTTGAATGAGGTGGGCTTGGCAGAAGATTCCCCGAAAATGCCCCTGAAGGCTGTGCACCCATTGCTGGAAGATGGGTGCACTGAAGGTGACCCTAACCCCCACCAAAAAGTTGGCTTCATAGGTATTTCCAACTGGGCCCTTGACCCTGCCAAGATGAACCAGGGTAGTTTGTGTCCCACGGCAGCCCCAGTGAGAAGGAGCTCATAGAGAGTGCCAGAAGGATCTGCTCTTCAGACAGTCTGGTGCAGGACAGGGTCCAAGGGTACTTTGCTCCTTTTGCCAAAGCCTATGAAACAGTGTGCAGCAGGCATAACAAGGAATTTTTTTAGGCTTCACAACTATTATAGCCTCATCAAGATGGTCTTTTCCACTGCCAGAGCATCTAACAAGAAGCCTTCTCCACAGGATATAGCACAGGCAGTCCTTCAGAACTTCAGGGGCAAAGGTGACATCCCTGCTTTGGACATCTTCATGGCCAATTTACCTGCGGCCGGGTGCGTGGGAGAGGTCAGTCAGCACCCTGGAACTCATCAAGCAGAGTTGGGGAACTGGAAGAAGCTGAATCCCGCTACTTGCTCATACTGACCCAAAACTACATGACCCTGCAGATCCTGCAGCAGTCATTCTTCAGTGAGGACCAGTAGCCTGAGATCATCTTTGGTTCCAGTTTTTCCTGGGATCAGGAGTACACCCAGATCTGAAGAAACATCAACCAGGTGAAGATCTGCATGAAGACAGGAAAGATGGTGGTGCTGCTGAACCTGCAACACCTCTATGAGAGCCTGTACGATGCACTCAACCAGTACTACATCTACCTCGGGGATCAGAAGTATGTGGACCTTGGGCTTGCCACTCATCATGTCAAGTGTCGGGTCCACCCTGACTTCCACCTGCTTGTCATTGAGGAGAAAAATATGGTGTACGATCAGTTCCCCATGCCCCTCATGAACCGGCACTACCTGGACCTCAGCTCAGTGCTGCAGGGGTGGCAAAAGAACATCATGCAGGAGCTCATGCAGTAGGCAGAGCAGTTTGCTGATGTGAAGGCCCATCAATTCCTTGCTGGGCACAAGTACAGCCCTGCTGATGTCTTTATCAGCTTCCATTCCGACGCCTATGCCTCCATGGTACTGCAGGCTGTGAAGAGGCAGGGCCCTGGGGACCTGATGGAGGAGATGTACCACAGGGTGTCTGAGGAGACCAAGCTGATTCTACTGTATTGTGCCACACCAGATGCTGTGGTGCAGCTTAGCATCTCCACTCTGGGCTCATTTGTGGTGCAGGCGCTGTAACACAAATACTGGAACAAGCAGAGCACCACTCTTTTGCAGATTTCCTCCAGGCCCATCTTCACAATGTGGACCTGGAGAACCATGCCATCTTCACAGAGGTGACTACCCCCACAGCCTTTCCTTTTTCTCTTTCACCCATGAGCCCTCTATCTCCAGTGCCAGAAGGTCTCAACTCTGTTTAAGGCACTATTCAGTTTGGGAAACCCGTATTTCCCTCCATGTTAGGCACAATAAGGATAAGTCTATTTTGGCCTCTCTCACATGTTTGTGAGCAGAGCTCTATTCTGAGAGCAGCACAGAGCACAAAGTTCAGTTCCCAGAATACTGGGCCCACCTGGGATATAAGTGATTGGCCTGCTTCTCATCCTTGGACAGCCTAAGAGTAAAGGATGAGGATGCCTCCCATTCAGATGCCCTTAGTCTCATAGGTGAAAGCTGTGCAGCCATGTGGGGGAATAAATCATAGTTGGTTCTCCTTAAAAGACATCTCCTGGGCTTGCCATGAGGGCTGGCTGGGTAGATGTCAGAGGCAGAGGCCTCCTTGATGCACAGGTGTTGAGTCTGAATCTGCAACTGTGCAGGAGTCTAGGAAGGGACCGCTGACAGAGCTTGAAATTCAGGCTGTGAGTGCCGGGTTGTGGAGATGGGACAGGTAGAGAGACATGTGGAGGGGCTTGTGGACAGCCTTGAGCTTGATCTTGACTGCACAGAGAGGAGCTATAAAGGAAAGTGTATGTAGACATGCCCTAATGGCTGGGTGATGAAAAGACAGTGGCGTAAGAGAGTGACATTGAGAGGAGGGATCTGTCAGGAAGCTTCTGGCATGGTACAAACTGCAAATGGTTAGCAGGCAGTGTGGCTGGGCTAATCATCAATCCCATGGAGGGGTGGCAGGAGGTGGAGGACAGCCTTCCTGAGCTCATTGCAGCTTTGTGCAATCATCATGGAGACCCCAAGAAGGAGCAATGTGTTTGGGAGCCAGTAGTAACATCTGTTTTGGATAGGTTTGGATGTCTGCTGTGTGGTTGGATGTAGGAATGACAAGCTTGTCAGTAAGGCCAGGTCCAGAGAAGGGGTCTGGAGCCAGGCAGAGTGGCACATACCTGTAATCCCAGTGGATTGGGAGGTTGATGCAAGAGGATTGAGAGTTCAAATCCATCCTCACAACTTATGGAGGCCGTAAGTAACTAGCAAGACCCTGTCTCAAAATAAAAATTAAAAGGAAGGGCTGGGTTATTGCTCAGTGGTTTAACCCCTGCATTGTTCCCTAGTACCAAAAAAATGGGGTCTGGATAGCTGAGATCCTATGTGCCTGGGAATGTCTGGGTTTTCACCATGGGATATGGTCCATGGCAGAGAATGGAAAACTACTGAGGGGAAGGAGAGTTGTCAGTGGCTAACTCCATTTGATAGCATGAAGTCAGATTACAAGATGTAATGGCATTGTTCTGGACCTTAAAGGGTCAGAAGGCTCTCAGGTAGGGTCCAAAGCTGGAAGAGAGACATTGGAATCTCAGAAGGAGATAAAGGCTTCTTTTAGTCAGGGCAAGTCTTCTTTCTGCCATCTGTTAGCCCTGGAGGTCCTGCTTGCCTCAGCCACTCCTTGTATATAAAAACTGCTCTGGGTTGGGCTTCTTCCTGTCTGAGTGCCCACTGGCCCTTGGTTCTGACCTGGTGCTCTGTGCCCTTACTTGAATTTCAGCTGATGACTTGTGTTCCCATGTTTCATGCCCATGTTCAGATGCCCTTAGTGTCATAGGTGAAAGCTGCGCAGCCAGGTGGGGGCATGGATCATAGTTGGTTCTCTTTAAAAGACACCTCCTGGGCTGGCCTTCTCCAGACTGCTGATGAGCCATGACTGCTAGGCCCTATGGGTAGAAGTGAAGGGCTTGGCCCTGAAACTTGTGATCTTGTCACTGCAGCAGTTTGACACTGAGTACTCATTCCTCAAGGAAGTTTGGTGAGGTGTCATACCTGCCCATTACCCTTGGCCCCTGCCCTGGGAATGTAGTGTGGCATGCCAGAGTGTGGTAACCACTAGTAAGGAACTCTGATTACTATGAGAGGGTCATTGCTCAGCCTCCTGATATGTGAATACTTACCAGTGACTCCAATTTTTAAAAATTTTCAAGACAGTTCCATTTATTTTTCATGGAACACTCTATTACTAGATATTTTATTAAACTTATGAGTAGACTTTAAGATCATGAATAGGGTATGAAAACATAAGGGAGAGTAAAACAGTAATATTAGAAAATTGATATACTTCAAATATCATGCACTTATCTGCTTTTGCATAACAATGAAAAAATTCAGTTAATTTCAACATCTACTTAGTATCATCATGTAAATCAATCATAGGTAATGCATTTTTTTTCTTAAACTTCTGACCTTCTAAAAGAGGGAAAATAATGGACACATGCACAAAAGTGGCACAATGAATGATCTAGAAAATACCCAGATAAGGAATGTAGAGGCAGAAGAGAGCAATGCATTTAAATGATATTTCACAAAAGAGATAAAGGATTAATTATACCTTGATGGTAGTGGATTGCTGGAGAAAAAGTGCAAGATAAAGAGAATGAATCCAAAGTTTGGACAGGAGAAAAAAGCTGACTTCTGGGAAGTTGGGCTGACTTAGGTCTGGATTTATACTGGAGTATGGGGAGATAAGGTCAGACTGATAAAGGTTGGGATCATATTACAGGATTGTTTAAAACACTTGTGAAATTCTGATATCAAGTCATAGACCCAAGATACATATCAAACTGTGTTAGATGGTAGGCATACTTACTTAAATCCCACCATTCTAGGAGACACAGTTGGCATGGGGTATAAGTGAAAATGTTTTTAAGTTACCCTCTTTAATAAAATGGTAAGTAAAGAACTTCCCAATTTTATGGTTTATTTTTTATTGTTTCTTTTCACTTGTATATGACAGCAGAATCCATTTTGATACAATTATACAAGCATGGAGTATATCATAGTCTAATTAGAGTTCCATTATTAGGTATTTGGTGGTGAAATTCACTGTGTTGTTTTCATATATGTACGTGGAAACCTATGTCAAATTAATTCCAATGTCTTTACTTCTCTTATTCCCCTTCCCATAACAAAATTCCCCATTGTCTAATCTACTGCACTCCTATTCTTCCTTTACTACCCCCTAATTGTGGGTTAGCTTCCACCTATCAGAGAAAACATATAAACTTCAATGTAGAAACACCTACTATATAAAAGTAAATTTTCAAACCTTTTAAAATTAGTTAAACATAATATATTTTATGGCCTTCAAGTATGCATCATTCTTGAAGATATATTATTTTTTGAACTAAGAGCATTTCCCTGGAAACCATTTACATAATAGATGAAATTAATAATATCTTTAACAATTAAAACTATAGACCATCAATAACACTGAAGTTATGTGTATACAGATTATGAAGACCTTATTAATTTGGACCCTTAAGTAATCTCTACTGCAGATCTAAACTAAAATTTCAAGTAAATTTAATAAAATTAATTCAAACAAGATTCAATTGTCAAGAGATTGTTAAATTTATTGAGCATTACCATAGATTTAAACAAATTCATTCAATTAATATTAGGTATTTTTAAAGAAGGAACATCTTATTATGTTATAATCACCTCCATAAATGGGGATTAGAGCCATTGTAGAATATTTATTTATGGATTTTTAATGTAACTATCCTGTTTATTGCAAGGAGCAGTTAACCAAAATTAATAACCCTAATTATATGCAACACCTGCAATATGTATCATTAAATAAAATTATACATGCAATTTAAAAATATATTTTTGAAGGATGTAGAGTTATAATTTACTGTAGTTAAACAAAATCATATTTTGCCTTATATTAAGTTTTATGTAAAAATGATGTTTTACTTGGGGGCTAACGAACATTGTCATTTTTGAGAAAGAATTTATCTGTGATCTCACATTTTCATCTCCATATATAATGAGCATTTTGGCTATGGTCTATGATTAAAAAGAGGAAATTATTTTTATAGGATGATCACATATAATTTAACATCATTATCAGGTATTATAGTTATAAAGTCAATGAAATAATTAAGGAATACTTGATTGTAGTATTTGAAATTACTATCAAACTATGCTTAGTATTTCTAGAAAATAAATAAACTTCTTTTATACTCATTATTACTACTTAATATTTGCCTGTTGTTCTCATAAACTACAAGATTCACAAGGTTTATTTTTTAAAAATAATCTTTAGTCAAGACCACAAAAAGTAAGGAATTTGATTCTGAACAAAATGAAGTTATATATTTCTATCATATGGTAGTTGAATATTATTACGATGT
The DNA here is from genome assembly GCF_048772815.1 of Callospermophilus lateralis. NCBI lineage: Eukaryota > Metazoa > Chordata > Mammalia > Rodentia > Sciuridae > Callospermophilus > Callospermophilus lateralis. The sequence goes on along the minus strand of NW_027514579.1, from coordinate 145,617 downwards.
ATTCTAAAATAAATATAACTTTGAATTAAAATAATGCATTAAAAAGCATTCAGTAATCAAGCTTTTCTTATATTCCAGGAATGGAGCCAAGATACAGGGACCCAATTTTGAAAAGATGAAAACATCCTTAAAGCATTTTTAATGTAAATGGATATGAATTCTATAATATTTTCCATAAGGTAGTTATTAATTGATTATCTTATTTCTAGAGTAAGAGAAGTTTTATTGTATGAGAATTGAAAGTTGGTTGAAATGTAAACACCAACATTTCAGTAATGTGAAAGAGAGAAGACAGTTTTTTTTATAAACATATCTTTATTTACATAAAAATAAATAATATAGGCAAATATTCTAATAACATTTAAATTATTATCCCTAAAAGTTAGGGATAATAATTTAAATGTGAATTATTTCATGAATTTTTCAATTCAATAAATTTGTATTATGTTTATAATTAGCAAATAATCTTGTAAAAGGAAGACAGAGATGTCCAATTCAAAGATAGCTAAATATATTTGTAATGGGGAAATGAGAAATAGTTTCAGTATGTCTATCACAGGCCGATCCTCAAGAGAAATCAATCCTAAAACATCTTTTTCTCATAGGCATATATCCTTGAGGCCTATAACAGGATAATGGGTAAATAGGAACAAAAACAGAGTTGGCATATTAAGAAAGAAGACTCCTGAACTCTCAGATCCCCCATTTTATTAAACTTTCCTTTGATTCCCTCAGGAACCAGCAGATTTTGCATATTTGGGCTCTATATATTGATTTTAGGTTAGTGCTGGTTAAAACTGATTTTTTGTCCTTTGCAATCATATACATACTCAAATCAATGAATAAAGCAGAGTAATATATACATTGGTATACAATATTGATGATGTTAATTCTAATATATCATTATACAAAATTAAATAATAAAAATCATGTTTGTTTCTTCAAATTACATGTTGTTATTTATTCATTTTTTTTCTCTTTTTCCAGTACTGGGTTTTAAACCCTCTCATGTTCTATAGTAGATACATAAAATGCTACATTCTCAGTCTTCCTTCCTCCCTCCCTCCCTCCCTCCCTCCTTTCTTTCTTTCTTTCTTTCTTTTCTTTTCTTCTTTCATTATTTCCTTCTTTCTTTCTTTCTTTTTTTTTTCTTTTCTTTCTTTCTTTTCTTTTCTTTCTATTTTGAGAGAGTATCTCATTAACTTTTCCAGGCTGGGCTCAAACTTGTGATTCTTCCTCTTCAGCTTTCCAAGTCCCTGGAATTTCAGGAATGTCTCTCCACATTTATTATATGTTTTCATTTAAAGATGGAAAAAGGACCTCTAAAACATACATAAGAGTTTTGTAATTCATAATACTGTACCAGTAGTTTTTTATGTTTTAGAATACATCTTCCATTCTATTTTAGTATAACAATCCAGTTTAGCTCTGTGATCCTATTTTGTTTCTATGACAATGTTTTACATCATTATTAATACCTATGTTTCTTATGGATATTTATGATGTAGCCACCGTGGGTCAAATGCTGTATTTGGACCATATGCCAAACTCTTATTTTATCATTAAGTATTTCATACAAATCTAGATAAAGTTTTACAAAAACAAATTAATAAGCGTCTTTTATGGTAGAGATTTTATAAAGGGAAACTTCAAATAGATCTGCATTATAGCTGTAAGGCACAAAGAACATATCCTACTGATAGAATTATATCCAAGAGTATCTTACTCTATACATAACACACAAACCGATAGCATAATTTAATTCATGATTTCACTTACTTTTAGACAAGAATCTAAAAGTAATACCAAATGAACTCATTAGATTTAATGATAAATTACTGTTTCAATTCTCCATATTTATTCTGTTAATACAGTTCTTTGCTTTGACCATATAAATAGTGTACCCTAAAAGTTCCTATTTTTGAAGAAACTGAAGGTTTCCTGAGATTGCAGTCTTATAAGAAGTAATAAGTCTAACTGTGCTAAATGTATTTCTGGTGGTCTTTGGCTGATGGACATTGACAATAATTCATATTCACATTTTATAGAAAAAGGAAAGCAAATTTAAGAGAGAATTTTATGCTTATAAAAGAGCTCATTAATGTTAGATCTTCAAGAAATATGTTAAATAATCTAGTTAACCTAATCAATTAATAGATGCGACAACTGATAAAGGAGAGGGATAAATGACTTGATTGTTGTACAGATATTATTAATATTAAAATTGGAATATAAAGTATTTTCTCTTAATTATAATTCTATTTATTGTAATAAAAATTCTGCTGTCACTACAAATGTAACATAATATCAGTGATTATGACTGAAAGAACTTCAATTTAATGATAGTAAAATAAATTTTTCATGAAAAATTTTAACTTATATTTTTTTTAATTTCTCAGAATAGAATTGTCCCTTACACAATGTATTTATGAACTTACCAAAGATTAGTCACTTTTTTAAAGACCTTTAGATTCAATCTGCAGCATTAAATCTTCCCTACATATCCCACCTTCTGGTTTAGGGGTTGTATTCTATGTTATGGTAGGAGTGCTACAAGAAGAGGACAATTAGAAAAAGTCAACTTGAAGATGTGCTGTTTTTGTAAAGATCTGAAATACATAATGGAGTTAGTCATGGAAAGGTTTTTTATTCATTTTACTTGGTTTATTTTAGTCATGCATAATGTTAGAATTTATTTTGACATAATTGTAAAAAGCATTGAATATGATTTGCTCTAATTTAGTCCCCAGTAGTCTGCTTTCCTTTCCTTCTCCCTCCCCTGTTCCTTCCCTCTACTCTTGTTATCTTTCTGATGTTTATAGTTGACTTTTGTTTGTTTGTTTTTAATTAGCATCTTGTGAATGTATTTGATGGTGAGATTCATAGGAGGTTTGGAGAGAGCATTTTCAGGTCAGAGAAATAAAAATAGAAAGTCCCTTGTAAGGTATATTGAGGAATGGCAAAGGGCCACTGTGAATTAACAAGAAGATACTACATAAAATTGAGAAAATAGGTTCAGAGAGGAAAGCAGCCAAGGGATTTATAATAACATACCCCATCTTAAGTATGTGGCTGTTGGCAATAATCCATGCAGAAGGTAAAATTAGATGTCAGTTCTTGTCCCACAGTTCTGTGAAAGGAACAAGAGCTGGAAACTCTGATACTTATCCTTTTCTCAATGATCGATCAACCAGTTAAACAGATAAGCACAGAAGTGGAGAGGTGAACTCAAGAGTACAAGAATCAACATTCAAGATGGCTGAAGAGGAAAAATGAAAGGGATTTCTGCTTGTGTCTCAAAGTTCTAGGTCTTGAACAAATTGCAAATATTTCCATGTAACCTGAATTTTAGCTTTACTGAGAGGGAAAAGTATGTGACAAAAGGTACTGTGTAAGGTGGGAAGAAACCATGCCTGATTAATGCACAGAGTCTGCAGTCAGTGTTATCTACACATTTTTTTTTTATTCAGACATACTACCTAGCTAAATCTGAAAATACCTCATGTGGTATGAAGAATGATGTGTGATGGAAACTGAAAATGCTGGTACTCCAAAAATCCTAATTACATTTAAAATGCTGTTTTGAAATCAAAATAGAAACTTAGTCTTAAAAATCTGTAGATAATAAAAATGCTTAAAACTAATTATGACTCATTATATTATTTCAATCATGTATTCCATCCATAAATATATAACATCTGAACATACATGTCTCTATTATATGAATATATGTGTGTGTGTGTGTGTGTGTGTGTCTGTGTGTATACCTATATTGAGAGAAAATCCATGGGAAAAAATTTTTCTTCAATACATTGAATTGAAAAAGCACATTTTCCCCCCAAGGTAGGAGAAATCCTCACTTGCTATTGTTGGAAAGATCAGCCTTGACAGCAGGAGGTACACCTTAAACTTAAAATGTGTCATTGTTACATACAAGGTACAGGTTAAAAGATGTTGTAATAAAACTAGACTTGTGTCATTTCTGAAATCAGTATATCATTGACCCAAAAATCATAGTCCATAACATTACCTTGGGTCAAGGTGATTCACAGTGCCATACTTAAAATTCTTATTCATGGAATGAAATCTGTTGTGTACACTGACTCAAGTTGAAAAGTGTCTTTTACCTACTTCAGTAAATATTTTAATTTTGCTTTTCTTTGGAGATTCAGAATATCAAAATATTTAGAGGAGTAATTATATAATAAGGAAAATTTAATTGTGCATTAGAAACCAGAGAATATTTATACTGTAGTATATACTGAAATGTTTTCTTTTTGGTGGATTAAAACACATGGTGTAAGATAACTTCATGAGGTTTGGTAAATGTGAAAAAGGAAGTGAGGGTGAAATAAGATGTAAGTAGAATATTTTACATATACTATATATCTATCTACACATATGTATACATATATATTTCTTTTATATATTTGTAAACATACAAATAAGTATAAATATTTATTTATTCTATATATATACTTTCTTTTATATTTAAATTATTCTAATTACCTGAGTGTTTATTATCATTAGATAGGCTTAGTAAGTTAATGGGTATTCAGCAAGTACATAGAAGAGCTGGAAAATTTATTGAGATGTTAGACTATATGAAAACAACAACAAAACTAACCAATAAATCAGTACACACACCACAAAGGAATATATATAGTAATAATAATAATGATGATGATGAAAAACCTCTGGCTGCTCTACCACTTCCATTATTATACCTTTTTATCATTTGATAATTGCTTCAGACTAATCAATCCTTAGCATCTTCTGCTTTAGAACCTATAAGCAGCACAGTAATACATAAATGTGCCATATCCATCCCTCAAGGAGCTCAGAGACTTTGTGCACAGGCATGCATGCATACATGTGTGGATTGAGGAAGGCTAGGGCTGGACAATAAGACTACAATATGTTAATGTCTAAAATAATTTCATATATATAACTCTGTAGGGACAGAAGGAAATTTATCTAGCCACATTCTTAGATGGAAAGGATTTTAGGAGAGAAATCTATTCTAAATTTACTTAGAGGAGCAGGAGTTATTCTAGGAAAATATGGGAATCAATTCTCACCTCCTTCAGAGATGAGGAAGGATGTTCAGAGAGTACATTCTAAATTTGATTGGATTAACAGAATTTTTCTAGGAAAAAAAGTAGGAATTCGATGGGAGTTTTGAGAATTTTAGAGCTGTGAAAAAGACAAGCAGATTTAAAATTAGGTAAGTAATTTGTGACCATTTTGTGTGTGTATATATATGTAAATATATATAAGTGTGTGTATATATATATATATATATATATATATATGTATATATTTATGAATATAAATAATAAACTTAGAGTTCATATGTTTCTGCAAGAATGGTTTTTTTTTCTTATTTCCAATATTTGTACGCAAAATACACCAAATAAGAAATAGTGATATTTGGACACCATGGGTTCAGAAAAAGTTATAGCTACAAATTAAGAGTTTCTAGTTAAAAATGTCACATAAAAACATGAATTATGTACCACTCTGTTCAAATAATCCTAAATACTTTACTGTGAGTGTGTTCACCAAGAGAGGAGACTGAAGAGGTGGCAGCTTCTACTGTACTTAGTCAACCATGTCAATACTTGATTTCCACATTTCCAAGTTTACTAGTTTCAAAGGAGTTTAATGCAGTTTTCATTTAGGGTAATTCTCAGTGCTCAACTCATGAGACTTGGTACATCCCATTATCCAAAAAAAAAAAAAAAAAAAGAAAAGAAGAAGAAGAAGAAAAGAATGGTGAAGAAATAGTGCAAAAGAGCAAAAATCTTCTGAAGAATGATTCTCCTCCACTCTCTCTTACCAACTACTGCCCAGACATTTTTCTCCTTAAGAGAAGGAGAAAAGATGTAACACCTCCCTTGTGTTATACCAATATATAATATATGTTTATTTATAAAGTGTTGTTCACTTAACCTATTTTCTGTGGCACCAGTTTAGATTTTTTTGATTGTCATTTTTCTCATTAGAATTGTTGAGATGTTATTTTATTTTGGTACTTCTCATTTAGGATCAGGATTTGAGGGACAAGTAAATTGTAATGAAGAGTTAGATATGAGAGTTAGTTGAGCTTAACTTTATTTATATTATTTGAATGACTTATTTTAATTTTCCAATGACTATGATAGAACATTTATTTGTTGTCTCTCTGTGAGTGCCTATGTATGAGTTTTTTCTGTGAAATGCCTGTTTATTTGATTTTTGCCCTTTCCCCAGTACTAGAAATTCAAGAAAAAAAGGTGTTTTTCTTTCTCAATTTTGAAGAAATTCTTGAATTTAAAGAAACCATTATTTTTATGAGCTTCACAGGTATTTTCTCAACTAGTTGTTTTCCCCGTGTTTATGTTGATTTGCAATGATATATTAACTATGTTCTTTTATGAGTCTCATTACATATTTAGAAAACAAGTCACAACTCCAACATTTAAAGACAAATGTGCATTTTATTTAGTTTTCTGTTTTTGATTTTGTTGGCTATGATTATTAATGTTGCTTAGGGCTTGCAACATTTTCAAGCTTGCTGTTACCTCAACATTTTTACAGTAATATAGAGTTAGATTCCATACTATGGAGGCCTTTCCCACGGGAACCTGCCCTTCCAGTAAGGAAGAGAGAATTTGCAGTCATTGTAAGTACATGCATCTCTAAAAGGAAATGACAAAAGAGCTGTCACTCCTCAGTCCTCTCGCTTCTCAAGTCATTCTACTTTACCTTTGAATTATTTCAGCTCCATGAAATAGTTGACCAGCATACCTTCTCCAACAATTTAACAGATTATGGGAGCAATAAGTGAATTAAATTATATAAACATAATGTGTTTATCACCGATCAAGGGAAATATATTTCTAAGAGGCAATATTTATCTCCTTCAAATGTCTCTATTTCTATTTTTATTGGTGAAGTTAGGCTACTTTTAATCAGCATGTAAACAACAATCTCTACCACTAATTCAATTTCAAAGATTAAATGAATTTAATCATTCTCTAGAGACCTTACATTTCATCAGATTTTGCTGAATTTAAATAATTTAGTTGGATGTCATCTTCCCAAGAAAATTAAAGTGTAAAAATAAAGTACTTCAGAAGATACCTTTATACTGTTCTATTTTTTTATAAAATTTTCTTAATTAATAATATATCTTTAAAACGTTAAGAGTGGTCATTAAAATACAGTTTTTATTAGAACCAAAAATATATTGTGAAACAAGAATGTGTTTATAAACTGAGTCAGGATGCCATAGCAGCTTTTCCATCATTAAAATAATATAGAAAACTTATTGTGTGGATGCTAAACCCCTGTTATGGAATTTTGAGTTTTGTCTTGTTGTTTCTGATTTTTCCTTTCCTTTTTTTTTTTTTGTACTGGAAATTGAACCCCAGGAGTTTTACCATTGATAGCCATTCCCAGAGCTTTTTTTTTTTTCCATTTTGTAATAGTCTTGCTAATTTTTGTGGCTGGTCTTGAATTTACAATCCTCATGCATCAGTCTCCTTATTTGCTGGGATTATAGGCATGTGTCACCACATCCAGTGGGGATTTATGTTTTTCAATTATTTCTGTTTGCTTCAATCCTGAAGGAATTTTATCCAACTAAATTTCTCTCTACCTTGGGATCTAAATGTAGTTGCTCTTTCTGGAACACCACTTTGATGTTTTTCAAAGACTTATACTTCAGAAACACTAAGTAGAAATTCAGAAATGGCTGTCTCCTAACTATTTATATTTAAATATGTTTCAGACATATGGGAGAAAATATTTTCACTATAAACAAGTACTTTTCACAAGGGATATTTCTTATGTTTGACAAGTACTTAAGTGGAAATTTAACTCATGTGTATCTTGTTGCATAAACTAAGAGAAAATATGCAAAATAATAATTTAAAAAATTCTGAGTCACTCATTTGATAAGACAAATAAATTAAACATTAAAAAACATTATTAAAGCTTAATATAATGATTAATCCTATAATTGAAGATGGCAATCTTTTCATCTTTATAACTTCCATGATTCATACAGAATTTGGGTCCTTGTTTCTAGTAAATAATTAATACATTTTCAATAAATTATTATACTTAAATACTGAAAATTCATCTGCTATGTGACATGTTATCAACAGTTGTTGCTCTCTGTTTTTCAAATTTATTAAATGAGCCAATCTTCTTATTGCTAATACTGTTTGTTAGCTTTTACAATGTGTGATCTGTGGAGAAATGCATGCTTATAATTTTTATAAAAAGACATCCTGTATAATTTTGGTAGGAATATTTGTTTTCATAATTTGTAAGTCATAATTAGAACAGTAATGGGAATAGCTTACTGGGAACTTAAACACAATCACTATTGACACAATAGGACTTTGTGGGCAAAAGCAAACAGTGTAAATTTCTTTATTCCCCCAAATCATCTTTCTTCACTATAAATGTAACAAAATATGAAAAGAATGAGTATTTGTATAAACTATGCATGATCAGGATCAGTCAGCTGATTTTTCAAATCCATGATTTATTACATTTTAAAATTTTATTTTGGGGTCTCTATAATATAAAGTATGTATTCCAATTCTGAATAATATTATACAAAGTATTTCTCAAAAAAAAAAGAAAAGAAAAAGAGAACATGAAAATCTTGATTTTTCTTAGCAAATCTTTGTTGCTTAGAACTGTAATCGGAAGCATGGTGGGTTTCAATCTCATTAATCATTCTAAAGATTAACTATATTTACATGGCCTGGAATCAATACAAATTTTCTGTTTCAGCAGCAGGAATTGAGGCTGCAAAATGAGTAAGGCACAGAGTTAGTGTAATTTATATAATGAGGTTTTTCAATGCATCTTCTTTCTCTTTCTGGTCTCTCTTTCCCTCTTTGGCTCTGCTGTTACCAACTCGACACTCCCCAAGTTTCCTACTACCACTGGACTCTCCCTTTCTCATTTCATCCCTTGTACTGACCTATTTTCCTTCATTTTAAACTCCAACCCATAATTGAAAAGCTTTGTTAGCTATTATTCTCAGCAGCAATGGGCAGGTTTCCTTTGGAAATAAGTGACTGCAATTGCCCACTAATAGACTCTGCACTCTTTAGGCCAGAGTAATTGAACCTATTATTTTTCCCACTTAGACCAGAATGCATTTTCTGGGGAAGACTGGTGAGGCAAGAGTGTCTGGCTTCTAAGAATAGTCTTGAAGAGCAGACATTGGGGGAAATGAGGATGGCTTCTTTAAAAGATTGTATTTTAAAATTTTGGGTTTGGGCTGGGGATGTGGCTCAAGCGGTAGCGCGCTCCCCTGGCATGCGTGCGGCCCGGGTTCGATCCTCAGCACCACATACAAACAAAGATGTTGTGTACACCGAAAACTAAGAAATAAATATTTAAAAAAAATGTTGGGGTTTTTGGAACTTGATATTCTTATACATGATCTAGTTGACTTATTCACTGAGGACATAAATTTTGAATATTACTGGATGACAGCCTCCAATGAAATTAAAAATTTAGAAATTGTCCTTGTTTGTCTCCTTGTACCCTATACTCAATTACATAAATGTGAAAATCATAAATAGGATTTGATGGAGCATTGTGTGTCAATTAAATATTAGAGGTCACATTTTAAGTTTTCACAGTGAAGTAAAAAAGTCAATTTTGGAATAATAGTTCAAAAAATTGAGTACTAGCTTCTAGTCACTAATTCTGTGTGTTTATCTCCAATATTAACTTATCTTAAAAAGGATATGTAAGTAAATCATTTCAATTTTCAGAAATGAAAGAAAAACAAATTGCTGTAGATATAAATACCATTTTATTGTGCCTCAGAAATATATATACACATACACACACATTTGGCTAATGTGTAATATAGTCCAAAAATTAAATTAAATATTGGTAATTTCAATGTCATAGAAAAAATGGCTAGGGGCTAGTTTTTTAAGATTCTAAGTTCAAAATTAGACATATTTTGAACTTCTTAAATTATATATATGTATATATTATATATATATATATATATAATAGAAATTATATATATATATAATTTCTATTCTATTTATAAATACATGAGACATTATCTAAGTGAATTCTATTCAAAAATTGAGGCAAAGCTGTGCATAAATAGAGATTAATGGAAATTAATTCAGCTCATCAGAACTTTGCTGAGGGCTGGGGTAGTGGTAGAGCACTTGTCTGGCATGTGTGAAACAATGGGTTCGATTCTTAGCACCACATATAAATAAATAAAATAAAGAATCTATCAACAACTAAAAAATACTTTAAAAAAAGAATTTTGCTGACTATCTAAATTCAGTAAAATTCTATGATTCACAGAAAATGGGTTTTCTCAGGTAAATGAGCAAAAATTCATAATATCAATATAACATTTCTATAGTTGTAAAACTATCAACTCATACCTCTAATGAGTAAAGGTAGATGATTTCATTCTAGAAATTATCTTGGAAAACATGCAATGTGAACTTGTTGTTACTTTCATTATTATTATTTTAAGGTTAGAAATTCATACAAATGTGCACAATTAATAAAGGAAAGATAAGCTAAAATAGATAAAACAAAGGAAAGAAGCATCCATGGTAAACAGCGCTTATCCAAATGAAAGACATTTTCAGACAATTTATGAAAGAATGTAAAGCAAATGACTTCTTTCATACCATGACTAGACAATGAGTTGGGTCTCAAGTATCATTTGAATAAGGAAGATATGAACCTACAATGAGACCTAAATCATCTACTGTGTTTGTACTCTTTACTTAACATTTGCCCAGCAGAATGGGACAGGTTCTTTAGTGATAATTTGCTTTCAAAGATTTTAATGTAAGAATTATATACTTAAGTGTCTCTTACTGTAAGGGTTCCTCCTATTGTGTATTTTTATAAAGAATCCCTGATTATTTTTCTTAAGATATTTGCATCAAGAGACAAACTATTGTATACTTTATAATGCAATTTATATAAGTTTTAAAAAGTATAACAACTAATGCATAGTATCATGAGGAAAGTTGTGGTCATATTTGGGAAAGTTTTAGTGACTGGAGATGGAGCATGAACATAAAGTTGTTTTGGTAATTGTATTGAATTTCTGCACTAGGGTGTTGAATACAGTAAATTCACTATGCAATTAAAAATGAATAAAAACATATTTTATATTTACTAAAGTTATATTTTCTTTTAGTTCCACTCATCTAAATATATTCAACTTACCATTTGTTTTATTTACAATTATTTTGGTTGACAGTATATGTACATATTTTTGGAATACAGTATGACATTTTAATAGAGGTACATAAAATATTTAATGATCAATTTAAGGCAAACATTAATAATCTGTTTGGGAACATTGAAAATTAATTTTTTCAATTTATTTCAGAATATATGATAAAATATTCTTGCCAGGCATTATGGTGCATGCCTGTAATCACAGAGGCTCAGGAAGCTGAGGGAGGAGGAACATAAATTAGAGGGCCACCTGGACAACTTAGGCAGACCCTATATGGAAAAATAAATGGGTTAGGGGTATAGGTCAGAGAGAGAATGATCTGGCTTTGATCCTAATACCCAACCCCCCCCAAAAAAAACTTCATATACAGGAACATTATATACACATATGTGGATATAGTCACACTCATCAATATAACTATAGTCACTCTATTGTTCTGTATTAAAGTGTATTTGTATATTCATTCAACAACTTTTATCTCCCTTTTCCTAACACCCTTCCACCTCTCTGGTAATCACTATTCTACTGAGTGCTTTGTACTTGCAGAAGATCAATTTATTTAGCTTTCACAAATGGATGAGAACATTTGGTAGTAATCTTTATGTGCTTATTTTTGGCTTTTTCACTTAATATAATGTATTTAAGGCTCATCTATGTTTCCAAAAATTATGTGATTCTATTTGTTTTATGACTGCTTAAAATTCTGTTGCGTACATAGTCACATTTTTTTTTTCTGTTCATATATTGACGGACACTTGGCTATTGTGAATAGTTCTGCAATAAACATGAGACTACAGACATCTATTTCTTCAATATGTTGATGTCCTTTCCTTTGAACATATAAACAGTACTAGTGAGATTTCTGGGTAGACTGGATATTTTTATACAGAATAACAAAACTGACCTGTATCTCCCACTATTTACAAATATCAAATCAGACTTAATCCAAGACAGATATATAAAACCCACAACTTTAAAAATCACTAGAAGAAAATGGGGGGAAACACTTCATGAAATTGTTATATACAAAAATCTTTTTGTTTGGGGTAAATGCACAGGAAACAAGGGGAAATCAGACAAATAGGATTATATCAAAGTAAAGAGAAAAGGCAACAAGCAATAGTGTGAAGAAACTATAATGTATAGAGTAAGAGAAAATATTTGTTAACTAACCATCAAACAAGGGATTAATATATAGAATATGTAAGAAACTCATAGAATTCAGCAGCAGAAGATAAAATAATTCAATTTAAAATGGGCAAAGATCTGAATAGACATTTATCCAAAGAAGACTTGCAAATGACTGTAAGAATTCTGGCTGGGGAAATGTTCAAGACAGTGTTTCTCTGGTGAGCAAACTCCTGGTAACAGACATCCTGCTTTCCACACTTGGAATATTCTAAAGTTTCCCCCAGGAACTAATAAAATAACTAATAAATGACTAATAGTATACAAAAAGTACCCAGTATCACTAATCATTAGGGAAATTCAAAACAGAATCATAATGAGGTATTACTTATTTCTTCCACAAGATATGACATATAATTTTTAAACATTATTTAAAGATTTATATACATTTGTTTTAACATGTTCCTGCACAAATAATCTTATACAAGTAGTAGATTCACATATTTTATTTAATTACAACCTATGTGTTTCTTTCAAGTTCAGTATTTTTCTTGATAGGCAAGCCTCTTTCTTAACTCCAAAACTGGAATTCCTGGTTTCCTGCTATATTTTACTACTGTATAGTTTACACCTTTTCTCTTTCTTCTTAACTTTCTCTGCCTTGGACAATCATTTATACAACCACTCTTCTGTCCTGCTCACCAAACCTCCCCGATTAAATTGTTCATCAACTGATGCTAGTGACTATTGTAATGAAGATTAGTATCACTTACCACAATGGAAAACTTACCAACCTATTATTCTTTCCTATTTTACTCTATCTACTCTCCTTACTAGATCTAATATAAACTAGTCCCAGATAAATTATATTATTGCATGTTGGTGCTATACCAAAAAGCACATTTTCAGTTTCAGAATCTTGGCAGGCAGCAATACCCAATTTAAAATTTAAAATAAAATTCCAATGTGTTTATTGGAAGTACGACTTTTTTTATATGTTAAAACATATTCAGTTTATATTCACAGTATTGTTCTAAAGTTAGTTCTAAAAGTTTTTCTTAAAGTAAATTTTAAAGTGGTTTAAGTAAATAAAGATTAGTGTACATTATGTGAAAAACTGACATATTAGAAAAATTTCCTATTGTTGTACAATAGAAATTAATTTTGATATTTGTCTTTTCTGCACTTCCAATGACAAATAAAATAAATGGGTTTCCATGCCCCTTCTCACTTCTGCATCCCTTCCACACACGTATGCCCAGACAGGCACACTGATTCTGCTCCTTTTATCTTTCTCATGTTTACCCACTCTAAGAACACTTGATGGAGGAGTTTCTCATTATTGCTTCAGGATGGCTCATTCTTCTTAACTTTATTTTCTATCTCTTTGGAAAATCATTTAATTCCCAAGAGTCAGTCCATGGTTGTCATAATTCAAAGGAGTTCAATTCATCTTTTGAATTTTGTATTTATAGGAGATGTTGATGACAGGTTATGCACATTCTTGATTCTCATCTAGACCACTACTATTGAAATTCACTCTGTAAAGTCTACTATTTTCTACCATTTCTGGTCAAATGAAGAAATAGTTTTCTAACATTTTTGATTAACAAAATCTCAGAGAAAATATTCTCAATATATTATTACTTATTTTCTCTTGATAAGAGTATACATTTTGTTGATAACAGGATATTATATTTGGAGAAGGCTTAAACCATACCATGAAAAACAGTCATTAATATTTCTGAGGTAGCTTTGAGCAAAACAAGAGTCTTTTAATAAAATAATTGCTTAATATATGTTATGCATATATAAAAATTTTAATTGAGAAAAATGCATGAGATTTACATATATATATATATATATATATATATATATATAGTCAACTGTATTTTATTTTCTGACGGTATTGAATAATTTACTCAACATTTGTGAAAAGAATTCCATTTTTTTAATAATACAGAATGTTAGCCATGTTTTTCTATAAAAGACCAGATGGTAAATATTTTTGGCTGTGTGTGCTATGAAATCTCTTCTGTAACTATTCAACACCATGTGATTGTCTTGTGAAAACAGTTTTGGGTGGTACATAAACAAATATTTGTGTTTGTGTTTTATGTATTCTTCATTTCAAAAGTAATCCATATTTTCAATTTAGTCCACAAATCACAGTTTGTTAATAACTACTCAGCAGGGAAAGAAAATATGATTACTTGTGCATTTTCAAGGGTCATTAGGAAGATATGACAATGTATAATGCCTATTCTCCCAGAGGACTAGGTTATTGTGGCAGATGAATGTATCTTTATCAACAAAATGTCTTCATGATTGCACTAGTTGCAAGGCTCAAGTACTATCCTATAGAAGTTTAGAAGAAAAAATTATGAAAAAGTTCAGAAATTATACTTATTGTTCCTGAAAGATTGAAATTTATTATAAGGTCTTTCAGGCTTTACCTGAAGAGAAAATCTTCCATTTTGCATCACACAAATAATACACATGCTATACCGAAGAGTTAACACAGTAGCCTCATGTTTCTATTTTCAAAATAACCCATTTGGAACTGGCCCTTAGCTGGTATCATGGAACATGTCTTTTCTCCTAACCTGGATGCTGAATACCTGCTCTACTTCTTAAAATATGGAATTTCAAAAGTGTAGCTACTTGTTACTCTTATATGACCAACCCCCAATATAACCTTGGACTCTGAGTCTCAAGTAGGCTTTCCTGGGTACAACAATTGCACACATAGTGTAGGTTGCAGGTGGAGGACACTGTGTGCCCATGTGTGTATAAGTATTAGGGAAAGGTTGGAGCAGAACATAAGATGTTTCTTCCTGGGTCCCTTGAAACTCAGCTTATTGCATTAATAGGTTACAGCTGTGAGTACAACTATGGCAGGTACTAAGCAGATCACTGAGTATGTACATGCTCTTAGGACACACCCTCACAAAACACACACACACACTCCCACACATACACACACAGCTAATAATTGCAAAAACAAGTAGATAGTTTGTACTATATTATCTATTATTTTATTTTCTTGCATTTTATTTCATTTAGTTCTGTAACATTCTACTCTAATTCCAGTTTAATTCACTATCCTCCATTACATATAAATTTGAAGATGTTTGTTTCACACAATTCAAATACAGTTTGCATTAATGTGACACTGTTCCAGGTACCTACTGAACTGTTGCTTTAACTTCTCTGCCTTATACAGTTTCCTATCATCTGCAGAAAATCACACAGAAAGTACTTTAAAAGGATTTTAGTGGTAATCATTACCAAAAATACCACATATAGTAGTGGTATTTTGGGTAATGGTTATCTGGGGCAACATAACAAATTATTATAAAATTTATTCACTATAACAATAAATATTTCTTATTATATCATTTCTAAGGGTGCTTCTCTCTCAGGAACCCCCAATAGGCTGAGATCAAGGCATTACATCTGGCTACAGACATTTTGATTTTCATCTGAACTATTAGTTCACAAATGCATTCATAATGGTTGTTAACATATATTTACTGACTGTTGTCTGGGGAAATTATTTCCCATGGAATCATACCTATACCCATAATTTGATTGCTGGCTTCCCTCAGCAGGCAGAAAAAAAAGGAAGGCAAAAAGATATAAGCCAATGTATGCTTTGTAACTTAATTGCAGAAATTACACACCAATGCTTTTGCTATAGTGCATTTAGTAGAGATGAAGAATTTCAGTCATACCCATGGGATGGGTGTCACCCAGGGCATCAACAGCAGCAAATACAGGTCACTGAGGGCCAACTTATTATGATCTACATTCCAGGATCACAAAGATATAAAGAAAACAAGACGAAGCTATACCAGTTACAAAATGCTACCCAAACACATGGTCATGTGCTTTGTATATTCTAGTTACTCTATAACTGTCCATTTTCATTTTAAAAAGATTATCTGCAAGTAAGTGTCAACCTGTGTTGGTATTTATATAAAAGACTTCAAGACTGTTTATTCCTTAAGGATATTGTTAGCTTCTAAGCCACTATAATTTGTCATAAAAGTTTCAGTAATTTATTGTATGTGTTATTTTACACTAATTATTTTATTTTGTAGCAGAAAGACAGGTTTATATGATCTTATTTGCTAAAAGGTTATCCAGGTGTTTAGAACGGGAGGGGTGAGATGGGGAAAAAAATGGGAAGAGAAAAAAGGTAAAGTCAAAGAGAACAAAAATTCATTATTTTAACTAAAATGCACTGAGTATTCATTATATGCCATAAACAATTCAAAATTTGTCATATGTACATAAATGTAAGTATAAAAATATGCATATAAATATATAAAATAATTATATATTGTTATATAGAGTATGTGTTTTTAATGTAAACACACAGCTGTGCATATATAAATATATATAAAACTATGCATAATTATTTAATTATATACAATATATAGTGTAAATCATGCGTATATTTATTTTCCTTATTGTTTGAATAAGATAATTTTAATTTCCATACTACAGAAGAGTACGAGCACCCTCAATCAGAACTGGAATTTTAATCCAGACAGTATACTTAGAGTTCAGGTTTCTAACTTGACAATGTCTCCTTATGTGGATTCAAATATAAACTCAAGCATATACCATTTCAAAATTCAAATAGAAATTAGAAATTAGAAGAGAATAATCTTCTAATTAGAAGAAAATAATCAATTGGGAGATTGACAATGTATTTAGTGTGCTTGTCAGGTAATTAATAAATGTAGGTTACATAAATATAATATTGTTATAGTTTAATTTGAATTTTGGGGAAGTAGACCTAAAATAGGAATATAATTTGTAAGTTTAGACACTTGCTTTGCAATATGTGAGTTACAGAAATTTAGACAAGACAATATTAAAACAATTAAAAAATAATGTGTAAAAAGGGAGAAAGTTAGGAAAGAATGAAAGAAAAGAGAAACCCTAAACTTTGGATAATTGTACTTATAATTTGATATTATATTTAAGGGGCCAAGCTAGATTATTACTCTAGTGGCATATCACTTATTATACTCAGTTCAGCACAGAAAAACAAAATTTTTACAATTTTAGAATTAAAGTTATATAATACAATCTTAATTTGAGATATTATTTAATTGTACACCAAGGAATACAAACTTTGTAAACACAAATTAATCATGTTCAGAGTTTTAAAATGTAGCAGTAATGTGTAATAAAACTTATTATCAGCATACAAATGTTAATATGATTATTTCTTTTAGGTTAAAAGAGACAAATTTACAGTTATTTCACTAAACTCTGCAAGGTTCTGAAACAAAAGAACTTTTTGAATTTAATATATTTCTCATAAAAGTGTCTCCAAAGTATTAATTTCATGCTTGACACAAGTTTTCATAGGCTTTGTGATTTTATGTCTCTGATTTACAACAGGCTAGTTTTGTTGGACAATAAACTCTCAATTGCAGAAATTTTAAAACTGAAAGGAGATTTCTTTTTTTAAATTTAGCAAGGATGTTTGATTGGTTCAATATGAAATATGAACCTCGAAGTGAGTTCATTTTGCCAATAATAATATAGCTACAATAGTTCTATATTTATTAGTAAGAATGAGATATAAGTTAAATAGTCTTTATTTTTAACTTAGTGGATTTATGTGAAATGGAATAAAATCTTAGTAAGATAATCAAGAATTTAGGAATTCTTATCCTTTTCATTAACATACAGAAAAAAAAATAACTTAAAAATTAGTGTTAGTTGATACAAGAGCAGTTCCTAAACTTGTAACAGTACTTAACAGACATAGGCAACAGCCTGGCTTTGTTGTAAAAGGTACATTTTCTAAAAGAAATTATATGTGAATGATGATGAAACTGTTGCAAAGTGATTGTTTAGTTCAGTGACTACTTCAAGTGATATCAGTAACAAAGAAAATAACAGAGAAAGTGATGAGCTAAAAATAAATCCCATCTTCTTAACAAGTATGAAAAAAGCCAATACAAATAATGGCTTTTCAAGTGCATTCCGTCTGCTAGCTTATGAACAAATCAATTGAAAGACTTCAGCTCATAAAATTCCTTACAAGTTGGAATAATAACCTAGCAAAATGATCCATGTAACTCTCATCCTATAGTGCTTTTAATACAGGAGTCACTGTGCCTACAGTATGTATTGAGTGACAGTGCGTATTTGTTGAAAGAAGACTCTTATGGTTATTTTTTTTAATAAAATAGATCATAACCAGTTTCAAAAGATAGGGATCTCTTCACTGTGGGAGGTCGATGCATAACCAGAATTTTAATTAAAAAATTTCCTCCTTATAAAAACTATGATTTCTCGCTCAGCGCCTCCCCGCGGGTTTGCGACGTTTAGCGACCATTGCGCCTGCGCGCGCACCGGCGGCTAGGCTGGGGCCGTGGCGGCTCGTGCCGGGTGATGCTAGGCGGCTCCGTGGGCACCAGGCTGTTGCGGGGCGTGGGTGGGAGTCGCCGGCAGTTCGGGTCGCGAGGTGTCCGCGAAGGTGGCGCAGCCATGGCGGCAGGGGAGAGCATGGCACAGCGAATGGTCTGGGTGGACCTGGAGATGACAGGATTGGACATTGAAAAGGACCAGATTATTGAGATGGCCTGTCTGATAACAGACTCTGATCTTAACATTTTGGCTGAAGGTCCTAACCTGATTATAAAACAGCCAGATGAGTTGCTGGACAGCATATCAGATTGGTGTAAGGAGCACCATGGGAAGATAACATTACCAAATAACAAGATTGCTGCTTTGGGGAACAGTAACAAGCTTATTGCACTCACATCTGAATCCTAGACCATTGTTGGATGGTATTTAAAAAGAGGGTTAGAGGAAGATTGCTTGGCAAGCCTGGGAAACTGCTTGCTTTTTACTTTTCATCTTTTGGACCTCTCGAGATCATCTTCTCCTGAATGTCCTCTTTTTTCTCTCCTATATTCAGTCTGTCGCGAACGCATTGTGGATTGTCAAGTATTACTCAAGTCAGTCTTTTGGATGAGGTTAGACATCAACTCTCAGAGAAGGGGGAATGCTGCTGTCCTCTTAATAGTTGTTTCTTCCCAGAGGTTATATCCTTGGACTTTGAGCACCATCTTTTTTGACTGTGTGGAAATGCTATTAACAATCAGGAACATAACTCATTGGCTTGGATTAAGAAAAATTTGGTGAAAAGATGGCAGTTTCAATTTGAACTTGAGTTCTAATAATGGTCCATCTGTGGTGATACTTGCCCATTTTAGAAGTAAAGTTTCATTTCTGGATACCTTTGAAAACTGACTTCATGTGTTTCTGCTGGGGGCTGGGGATTCTCTCTTGCAGTCTGGTCTTACCAAGGCAGTGAAGGAGAGTACAATTACATTGCAGCAGGCAGAGTATGAATTTCTGTCCTTTGTACGACAGCAGACTCCTCCGGGGCTCTGTCCACTTGCAGGTAAAATCCAATCCTATGTATATCTTGTAGATAGTCTTCCATTGTAGTGATTCAAGAGACTGCAATTCCAGAAATACCAGCCAAGCCTATCTATATCTTCTATTTACTCTGATTTGGATTATTTATCTTTTGTGTTCAAGTTTCCTTGTATAGTTCACAACATGAATATTAGGAAAATGCACTGAAATAAGACATGAGAAGTTAGAAATAAACTCAGTAAAAATTTCTCCATATTTTTATGATGAAAGAATTTTTGACATAGAAAAGTTGGACTGAGTAATTGTTAAATGTGTGCCTGTTGGTTGTACCTATTTTTTTTTTATATTTGAAAATAAAGTGTAGGTGTTATGACAATTCATTTCTAAAAACTTCATGGAGCATCTCCTAAGAATAAGGATATTTTGTTATGTAACACAGTATCATTATTGCATTGAAAAGAATTAGAACCATTTAATAGTATCACGTGATGTCTAGTCTACATTCAGAGTTCCCTAAAATGTCTAATTGTTTTTGAACCAGGATTCAGTCAAGGCTCATGCGTTTCATTTTGGTTATTATGTATCTTTAGTCTGTTAACCCAGAACTGTCCACCTATCTCTATTTTTTTTCCCTTGTGACATTGATTTAAAAGAGACCAGGTCAGTTCTACCAGGATTTTTAAAGCAGTAACTTTGAAAGAGGGGTGATAATGTTCTGTGGAGGTGTATTTGCATTTGTATATGTCCATTGATGTGGTAACTGACACTTTTCTGGATCATTCACAAGGAAAGTTTTGGCATTAAGTCTTAGAATTACATTGTGTAAAAGTTCTTC
The DNA here is from genome assembly GCF_048772815.1 of Callospermophilus lateralis. NCBI lineage: Eukaryota > Metazoa > Chordata > Mammalia > Rodentia > Sciuridae > Callospermophilus > Callospermophilus lateralis. The sequence continues at coordinate 124,972 of NW_027514579.1, read as the reverse complement.
AGCCAATGTAGTTGATACCTATTTTAAAATTCTTATTTAAATTTAGTGTTTTAAATATAAATTACTGTGTGGAAACATGAATGTTTATGTGATTGTTATAAAAATTGGAATGTAAATAAAGGCTTATTTACTTACATGAAAAAAAAAATAAAAACTATGATTGGCCTTTAGAGAAAATCTATCCTTTAGTTTTATATTGGAGATGTGTGTAATAAAAATGAATCCCTCTTTTGCTTGCAAAGTTTAAATATTTGAAGAAAACTCTCTTGAGTAAATGTTGTAGAGATACCAATTTATGATTTCTCTGCACTATACCTTTGGCCTCATTCCCCACACACCCTATTTCACAACATTACCCAGATTTTTATGGTAGGAAAGTTTTCAAAACCAGAGAAAATTTACCTAAACATAGATATGTGTTGTATTTTCTGATCACATAAATTTTGCCAGCAAATGTTAGAGACCACATCTTTTTACCCAGAGGCAAGGATTATGGGACCAATTGAAAAGTTAGCCACAGACCCAGTGTGCATTGCTCAGTATGAAAGCAATTATTACTTACCTTAGAGATCAAATAACTTTCTACTGAAAGGATATTTATGGTAACCATGAAAGACTAAATATAAAGGATCTTCCAATCTTTGTTAGCTATCACAATTGGCCCAGATTCTTTCATGACCCTATAAAGAAGAGGATCCTCATAATGCCCAAGATTAACTTTGATCTAATGGTATGGTGTTTCTAGGCCTAAATTTGTCAAAAAATAGGTAAAAAAGTGAATTCCCTCACACATTTATTTTGGGGATAGTATTTATATCAATTGCACGGCAATCACAACTCTCCTTAAATCTTGTCTTCCCAACTTCAAATTAAAATTCCATTTGGCTCTCATACTTGTCTGCTAGTCTAAAGTAGGATAGGGTAATATAAGAGCAGAAGCTCTAGTGTCAGAAGAGAAATTGATTGCAGTCCTGTCCCCAAAGGAAACATTCTGTATTCAAATTTAAGTTTTTTGAGAAGAGCCTCACTTCTCAAAAAACATTTAAGAGTGTGCCTCCTGTGGCTGGGGTTATAGCTCAGTGGTAGAGCACTTGCTCAGCACACATGAGGCACTGGGTTTGACCCTCAGCACCACATTTAAAAAAAATAGATAAAGAGTATGCCTACTGATTTCCATTGAATCTTTAATTAGAATAGGAATCAGTAAATAAAGTTTTGGGGCCAGATTCTCCCACCCCAATTTTTAAATGGCTGGTGAACAATGATTTTACTTTTTTGTTTGTTTTTTTATTTTTCAGTACTGAAAATCCAACCCAGGCCTCTAGCATGCTAAGCAAATGCTTTACCACTGCACTATATCCCCATTTTTTTTTAATTTTAATTTGAGACTAACTTGCGTAGGCTGGCCTCAAACTTGCAATCATCCTGCCTCAGTCTCCTGATTATCTGGAATTATAGCCATAGGCCAATCCTCCCTGACCACCTTTCCTTTTTTAAATTGTTGGAGAAAATATCAAAATACTTATATTCTGTAAAACATGAAAATTATATAAATTTCAGATTTCATTGTGTGGAAATAAAGTTTTATTGGGATATAACTGTAAAAAAAATCAAATTTAAGTTTTTGCAGGTATAAAACAAAAAGAGCAATGCTATTAGGTACCATTTGGGGCATGACCAAGAGTCAGTCACCTTCTGCCAAAGAACAATGCTGCCTGAATGCCCAACCCATTTTTAGTGTTTTAAAACACAGTTATGCAGATTCCCTTGATCAGATATTTTGAGGCTGGCAGGATTATGAAATGTGTCTCATCAATTCCAAGACTCATCATTTTGTTCAAATTTGTAACATTTCTAAATTTGAGGTATATTTTCAAATCAGAGTTAGCTGAAGATATTTCTTCATTTTTTCTTGCATAAACAATGGTGTTACCCTGCTGAGCATCATCACTGGAGAGGATATCGCAAACCTGGGCTTTAACTGAAATTTTTTATGACAAATGTAGTACCATTAAGACAAAGATTAATTGAGCTGTCTTTTGATTAAAATCTGTCTTACTGGGGCTGGGGATATGGCTCAAGTGGTAGCGCGCTCGCCTGCATGCGTGCGGCCCGGGTTCGATCCTCAGCACCACATACAAACAAAAGATGTTTTGTCCGCAGATAACTAAAAAATGAAATATTAAAATTCTCTCTCTCTTTCTCTCTCCCCTCTCTATCTTTAAAAAAAATCTGTCTTACTGTATATGATGTTGATTCTTGGCAAAATATGTCAGCAGAAAACTGAAATGCAGATTTTGTTGTAGTTTTTTTTCCCCTCAGAATTATTAAACAGATGATTTGGGCAAATTCTGTCTTGATGAACTTGGTGAACTTAAATCAGCTGTGAGAGATATGAACAGTTTTGTTGTGCTGATCACATCTACCCTCTGACCCAGTATGAGGTTAGGAAGCAAAAGCTGATCATCAGCATGATTTTTTAAGAGTGGTCTTTTGGGTGACAATCAGATGCCTTCTGAGGACACTCACAAACATTTCATTATTATCACCTATCAAACTTTATTAGTTTTTAGAGAAAGGAAGCAATTTACATAAAGCAGTTGTGAAGTCTTAGGTACACAGTAGACCTTCAAGAATTATTTTCACCATAGAATTGTCATTCTCTGAATTTATTTTAAGTTGATTAAGCATAACAATGTATGGTAGCCAGAACCAATAAGATTTCTAAGTGTGGTTCTCACTTCCTCAGTTGGTTTCTATTAGTTTTGTTTATAAAACACAAGTTCCCATTAGCTCTGTTGGAGTGACATCTTACAATTGATTCCTACTGATCTCACTTGCAAGCCAAATCTGCCATCTATTTTACTAATAACTAAGTGATCCATTCTTTTGAATGGTTGATATTTTGGATTAGGACACAGGACTTTACATTTATCACTGTAAAATGCTCATTAATTTTGTTCTTTCTCTCTTTGTTGCCGAAATGCTGTGAACTCTTCTTTTCTATAAAGTAATTGTCATGATTCTCAACTTTTTGGCATACACAGACATTAACTACTTTACAGATTTCAACTTACCAGTTAAACTGGTCTCAACTACAGAAATGGGACTGAATCTAGAACTCAGGTTCCAGAACTGTGAAAAATAAATTATTGTTGTTTCTAAGCCTCCTATTCCATAGTATTCTGTTATAGCTGTCTGAACAAACAGGACATCTCTAGTAAGTGATATGTGAAGGAGGTCCATCTTTTCATTACTCAAAAACACCTTGTTCTGTATTAATTGGCCTCTGGGTCTAATAACAAAGGATTGCATGAAGAAATTAAATACATTATATTTGAATATATTCCTAGAAGCAAAACAAAAAGCAGGAATAAAAAAATACATTTATAGAAGTCACTGCAGAAAATTTTGAGAAGAAATTATTTGAAAATAAAAGGTTCTCAAGAACACTTATAATAAAAAATAACTTTGCCTTAAATATCAGAGGATTTTTATTATTTTACTTCATATAACTTTTTTTTACTGATTTCAGAATCTATTATGAGCTAGATGTGGTGGTGCATGTCTATAGTCCCAGTTAATTGGGAAACTGAGTCTAAGGGATCACCTGAGGCTAGGGGTTTAAGCCCAGCCTGAGCAGCATAGTAATATCTCCTGAAATCAAAACAAACAAAATTCAGAAATAATACTAATCAAGACATTGTGGTATTGATATAAATATAGACATATAGACTGATGGAACAGAATTGTTAGTCCAGAAACTCTCATATTTTTAGTGAATTTATTTGAAGGTAATTAAGTGAGGATCAAAAAAAAAATCTTAAAGAATGGTGCTGGGACAACTGACCATGGATCACTTGACTCTATTTTATTTCGCTTAGCCCACTTCACATATTTCGCATTCCTGACTTAGGCTCCTACACATTAGGTTTTTGAACATTGATCTACCCAATCACCCATTGCTCAGATTCAATAAGCCATTTCCTTTGTGTCTTAGTTCCTTTAAGTACTGCTCTAACAGAATACCTGAGACTGGGTAACTTATAATGAATAAAATTTATTGGCCCACAGTTTGGGAGGGCAAAAAGTTCAATAGCAAGGCACCAGAGTCTTGTGAGAGCCTTCTTTCTGGGTGATAACATGGGAGATATCACATAAGAGAAGGAGAGCACAAGAGGGGTGAACCCAATCCTGAAATAATGGTATTAGTCCATTTATGAGGGCAGAGACCTTATAAACAATATACCCCTTAAAGATTTTATCTATTCTTTTTTTAGTACATTATTGATTCTCATTTTGACATAGTTATACAAGCATGAAATATAGTTTGCTCTAATTCAGTTCCCAATAGTTTCCCTAGTATTTTTAAGGTCCTGGGTTCAATTTCTGGTACTAAAGAAAGAATTTTTTTAAAAAGTAAGTGGACAGTGGGCATTTCTGATTTTACAATTTTTGAATTCCTTAACATTTACGTGATCTTTAAAAAAAAATGTAGGTATTTTTTCAAGCGTAAAATGGGAATAACAAAATCCCAGCCTCAAAAAGTTGCTTTTGAGGAATAAGTAACAGTACATTCTCTTGGAACACTCCCATACACGCTGTTATTTCTTGTTGTGCAGTGAACATTTTCTTAACAGATTTGTGATATTCAGGAAGCCTTAAGCAAAACTATGACAAAATAAAATACTTTTTTCCATCCTCCTACTATTCCCTATTTTAGTTCTAACTTAACACTTACATGTTATTCTTATCCTTTCCCTCAAGAAACCCCACAAGTTTTCCTCAGTCTCACATTAAAATGTTTAATCAAGTTCTATCTTTCTTGAATAAATCGCCTACATCTAAACTTCCCACTCTTCAATTTTGATCCTAATTTGTCTACCCCAATTTCCCATTTCCTCTGAAGCTTATGATCTGAAAATCAGATTGATACTAATTCCACTGGTTAAAAAAAAATGTGCTTTACACATGAGCAAAAAACTTAGTAATTTACATGTGTGAAGTTATTGAGGTCTTTTGAAAATTCAAATTTATATGCACACACACACACCTATGTGTACTATATATATATATATATATATATATATATATATATATATATACACACTCAATCAAATAATCAAATTTTTTTTTGTCATACTACATATGCTTCTAAGTCATAATAGGAATATAAAAGTTGATATTAGTCCCATCCTGATAAAATAACTTTTAAAGCATTCACAATATAATTTCATAAAAGATGTATTCAAAAATTAATTTTAAAATATTGCACTATTAAGGTATGGTGGAATATGCCTCTAATCTTAGCTCATAGGAAAGCAGGAGGATCAGAAGTTTAAGGCCCTGAGTAAATCAGCAAGACCCTGTCTTAAAATAGAAAATAAAAAAGGCTGCAGATTCAGCTAGTGTTTAACCTCCCTTGGCTTCAATCCTGGTACAAAAAAAAAGTATTGCCCATGTTCATAGTTTCATATATCTTATATGAATATTCTTAATTAAAAATGGAAATGTTTTATCAATAATTACATATAGTGTGCTCTCTAAATGCTTTTATTTTCTGGTTAAAGATTTCATGAAGAAGACTAAAATAAAGTATCAGCATATGTTGATTTCATTAAATAGTAGCTGGAGCACTTTCCCCCTCTGTGTGCAGAATGAATGTGCTATGAGAACAGTTGCTAGAATTTGATAAAGCAATTAGAACATAAGTCATGAGAACATAAATATTATAGGAACATTACATATCATACAATTATGACATACATTCTTTCCACAAATGAATAAGATAGTTCAGGGGTTACTGACATTAATGCATTCTGAATAATTTGTAATTTCTACCGTCATAATGTATAGTACTTTCAGTTTTTTTCTTTAACGTATAAATACATTTGTATTAACTTGCTAGTTAATGGATTGGAAAATAGTACAATAAAGTAGGCAGAGAGGCATAGCTGTTAAACTTCTTTTTTTTTTCAGCCAGTGATGATGAGATATTATTGTGAGAGAATTCTTACATAAAACACTTTTTAAAAATACCTCTACTCTTTTATTGACTTGTTGCAATTCCAAATTAGTATCTTTTGAAATCTCTAGCAGGTAATTACATGCATTTATTGTGAATTATTTTTCTGCATTCTTTCAACGAGAATTTATTAAACATGTTGAACACTTATATTGCAATAGGAAATACATCTGTATATACATACATTTCAATACACATCTTGAGGTACTAAAAGTATGTAGACATATACAGAATACAAAACAGACACACATGCAAATACCTATTAATAAGGAAACTTCATAATCTGAATATTTTATTCCTGGAAATCTAATAAACATTCTACAAACTAGAAAACTAATTTATAATAAATAAATATTTATTGTTAGGAAATTTGAAAGTAAATAGCCTTTAGTCATAAAATATTTGAATGGACTTCATTATCCCACATAGTACATACTGGGGTGGTTATACAGCAATAAGAGCCATAACAGCAACAAAGACACTATCTATTACAATTACCTTGTTTCTTATTATTTGAGTGGGGGGGTGCAGGCAGTGTGTACTAGAGATTGAACTCAGGTGCACTGAACCACTGAGCCACATCCCCCTCCCAATTTTGTATTTTATTTAGAGACAGAGTCTCCCTGAGTTGCTTAGTGCCTCACTTTTTTCTGAGGCTGTCTTTGAATTCAGGATGCACCTACCTCAGCCTCCCAATCCACTGGGATTACAGGAGTGGGCCATTGTACCTGGCTACCTTGTTTCTTTATTAAAGGAATCATTTTTTATCCTTCCTGTCTACAGGTAGTGCCAATTACCATCAGATTACTTCCTGTTTTGATCACCATAATTTATTTCATATAATATATATGATTGCTTAGAGGAGTTTGGGTTCACAGAAAAATTGAGAAAAATGCATTGAGTTTTCATATATTCACTATCTCACACATGCATAGTCTTTCTCATTATAAACATAACCTAAAAGGTTAGCACATTTATTACAATGATAGACCTATTTTGACACATCACTATCACCAAATGCTTGTAGTTTACAAAAGGGTTCTCACTTGGTATTTTACATACTATGAGTTGATAGATGCTTGTGAATGTGTATTTGGTATTATTATACCAAATATCTTCATCCCCCACCAAAAAATTCCTGTACTCTTCCTTTTCATAGTTTTCCCTGCTTATTTCATGCCAACTACTAAACATTTTATAGTCTCCATAGATTTCCTTTTCCAGAATATCACATTGTTGAAGCAATACAGTACATAATCTTTCCATATTGGCTTCTTTCACTTAGTAATGTACATTTGAAATTCTTTCTTGTTTCACAGTCTGATAGCTCATTTATATTTAGCAATCAATAATATTTAATTGTCTGAATGTACCATATAGTATTTATCCATTCATCTATTACAGAGCATCCTGGATGCTTACAAGTTTTGGCAATTATAAATAATGCTGCTGTCAACATCCAGGTACAGTTTTTCATATAGATATATTTTTCCACATTTTTGTAAATGTTTAGAAATACATATGATAATAGTATGTTCAGTATGTTCAACATTTACTATTCCACTTCCATCAGTAATAGGTAAGTAATAGGTAAGAGTTCCTGTTGCCTTACAACCAGACATATAGTGATGGATTTTGGTTATTCTAACAGGTGTTCAGAAATTCCATGGGCTTTCAGATGCAAATACTTAATTTTATCAAAGGACAGTGATCCAGGGGTAGACTGTGCTCAAATGTGGCCTTCCTCACCTGAACAATATATGGGGTTTGAAAAAAATTCAAACATATTTTGTATGAGCTATTCAAAGTTTAAGTTTTTAGAAGATATTTTCAAAATTCAGTGAATGTTTTATCCCCATCTTAGACAGATCTCCCACTCTCTTTGATTTCCTCTGGGTAGAGAGTTTACAATATTTTAACATTCTGAAGTACTGTCAATGTTATGCTTCTACTTTCAAAATTAGAAAACTGTATTTTACTTTCTAACTACAGTTTATATTTAGTATTACTTTCCTTATGTTTACTATAACTATTTTGTCTGTTGACACTTTTAAAAAGGAAACTATCTATGATTGCAAATATATATTTTATGTGAATATATTTTGAAGAGAAGTTGAACCCTTGTTGTCTGAACAGTTGTGAAAGTAATGTGAGACACACCATACATTGATTGCTAATTTTATTGTTGTTTAAATATTCTTAAATTCTAAAGATTTAACTTTACATTTATTGATTTTATCGAAACATTTTAAATAACTTCTGTCCTTGGCATTCCATTTGTGATGATTTTGAAATATTTTCTTTAACATTCTTTTTCCGTTTTACTGATAGTGAATAGTAACTTCTCTTATAATCCAATTTTAAAATTTTTATATCATTCTATTTTTTATTTTAGTTTTGTTTGACATGTATTAATTCTACATATTAATAGTGTTAATTGTGATATGTCCACCCAAGCAAGCCCTGTATACTAATCTCTTTTATGGTGCATGGTACTGAGGATTGAACCCAGGGGTGCTCTGCCACTGAACTACATCTCTAGAACTTTTTATTTTACTTTTGTATTATTTTATTTTGAGACAAGGTCCTGTTAAATTGCAGAGGTTGGCCCCTTCTTCGTCCTCTCCTGTGGCTGGAATTACAAGCATGCCCCACAATGCCCAACTCCAACTTCTATTTTTAATAGTTATTCGGCTGGGCATGATAGCCTTTAATAATGTTCTGATTCTGAAGATAACTTTTTATGACCTCCATCACAACAGTTGACAAGACTGCTTCTCCTCTTATTGTTATTTTTTGCACATGCATTATTATCACTTAATAATTACTCTGTTGATGTCATCTGTTTTTGTTCTGTATTCTCACTGTGATGTTTAGATGTAGATTTACTTTAATTCTTCCTGAATACATCATTTTAGAATCAGTTTCTAAGTTCTTATTAATTATTCTGTCAATACTATCTCTTCATTTTCTTGAAATTTTCATTTCAAAATTTCTATTAAGTATATGTGGATTATGTAATTCCATTCTTAATATGCCTTATTTTTCAACATGTTAGTTTTGCTAGATGGAACCATCATATGATTTCCTACAATTACTTCTTCTAATTAATTGATGCTTTCTTCATCAATGTGTAATTTTTCTTGCCAAAATGAACATTTAGTTCAAGTTCCAAAAATCGTGATTTTGTTTTATTGCCACAGATTATGAGATTATTTCTATTGGGTTATTAATTGCTATGGTTTGAATTTGGTTTGTCACCTCTGAAACTCATGTTAGAATTACATTGTCATTTCAATGGTGTTGGGAGTTATGGGCTTTAAGAGGGTTTCATGCAGAACTGAAATGATTCTCATGGATTAGACTGGTCACCATGAGCTTTCTGTTATTATAAATTCAGGTTTCCCTTTGTATATTGTGTCGTTGGCATGTGTCCACTTCCCTTCCTCTTTACACTATGTTTGAATGGAGGCCAATGTCATGCTATTGGACTTCCCAGCCACCAGAACTATGAGCCAAAATAGATCCCTAGTCTTTATAAATCATCTAGTCCAGGTAATCTTTTAAAACAGACTAGATCCTCAGTTAACACAGAATATTTTTTTACATCCTTATATGTTTGTCATTTTTGGATTGTGAAACAACTATTGGACAGATTTATTTTGGAAGCATCAAGGATACCAAATGAAAAATTGTGTTTTCAGCATAACTTTTCATTTGTTTATACTATGCATCTCATAAATAGCATCATTTTGAAGTTAATTTCTTATCCTAGTGGCTACCAGATGATATTAACTGTGTAAATAAGATCTCCAAACTACACGAGACACAAATTGGTGGATTAAATTCTTAAATGTTGTCTTTTTAATTCTGTTTCAAGCAGAATATATGGAAAGTGAAGTATTTAGAACTATTTGGCAGAATATGAAAAAAAATATATATATAAAATTTATAGTCTTTGGTTTTATTAACTTTGGTGTATGTTCCAGGGGTACAAATTTATGTACAACAGGAAATGAAAATATATCACAGAGATCCAGAGACTTGGCCTGAAATGGACATTTAATCCATAACCTCTAATTTGGAAGATCAGCATTTCCTGCCAGTCCCACACTAAAGAAAATCTCACTATCAAATTTCCAGTTTATCATCCTGCTTGGCTTTTATCAAATGATTTCATTCTTTCTAGTTGTTCTCTGAGTACATAATATTATTTTGTGTTTAATGACTGCATTCATACAAGTTTCAAACACCTTTTTTTTACATGTCATTTAGTTTTCCACAATTCCAAAATCAGAAGTCAGAGTTTAATCCAAATAATTATTATTATTTTAATTATTCTTGTAACTACTTAAACATATGAAGGGCCTATGCTCATGATGAGAAAATGCATCATGATCTTAGTAAAATTTTCTAAAATTTGAATAGCAAGGAATTTCTTTTCTTTTTACTACTGTAATTACTCTTTCCCCAAGTAGTCTAAACTACAGGGATTCTTAATAGAAATGCAAATAAAGGAAATCACAACACTATTACCCAACTCTCAATTCCTATCATACATGTGATATGAAGAGTGTGACTCCATGTCTGTGAAGTTTAACTATTGAAAACTTTCAAGACTGATTCCTCCCATTTTTCCTTCTGCTCCTTATCTGGTCAAGCTAACATCAAAGCTCTGCTACTCCCTTTATACCATCAGCTAGGAGTTCAAACCACACAAGATGGCTTACACCTGATGTCTATGTTACATCTCCTGATGTCTATGTCTTTTTCCCTCACAACTGCACACCCATTCCTATTAATCCTCTTCGCAAATCTCTTTCAAACCCAATGCTAATTCATAGCTCTGGCCTCTGTTGCAGGTCACTCTTTTCCTGTTCCTCTTACAGACATTGAAAAAACTTCAAAACTGAGTTTTTCTGCCTCGTCTTACAGCCCTCAAATCCATTCTCCATACTGAAGCTAAAATGAGTTTCCCAAAACAGAAATCCAACCACATCATTCTCCTGATAAGGATCCTTTAATTCTTCTTTTGATTTTCAAGATTGAGCTAAATAGCTTGAAACATAAAGGTTCTAATAATCTGAGCATTGTTCACCTCTTGAAACACTGAACCCTTCATTCCTACATAACAGAAAGCCTCAGTTACCTGCAGTTCTTCAAACTTGCTGCCTTGTCTCATGCCTCTGGCCCCTGCTGGATGCATCTTCACCCCTCCCCCACCCCTACCACTGAAGATGCCATCTCCCAACTCTTCTAACCCTGTTCATTTCTTCATGACCCAGCTCAGACAGCAAACCTTTAAAGAAACCCCCTCAGTCCCTTCCCTCCATCATGAGCAGCCACAGTCTGAATGTGTGTGCCTCTTCTTAACTCTCATGGCCCCTTAAGTATTAATTAGAAGCATTCATGCTATTTTATGTAATTGTCAGCTAGGTCCACTCCCCCACTAACCTGGGATCTTTGGGGTAGCCGCTTTATTACTACATTGTGCACCTTCAGTAAGTGTGAGGAACCCCATAAAAGTTCATTAATGGACTGAATGGCGAGAAATGGGTAGAGAAGTTCCAAGTCATAGGGAGTCTCTATCAACATTTATTTAATACAGGTCTTGTTTAGAAATGCAAAGATAAGCTTTATTTGTTAGAACAGTTCCTGGTACATAGGAGAGATTCACTGCTTTAGTAGATAACAAAAAACTTTCTGACATTCTTCCTGGATACTGATATATGCATTGATTTCTCTATGGAGGACCAAAACTTGTGTTGACACACACACACACACACACACACACACACACACACACACACACCACACGTCTTTGCTTAGCCAAAGACACTACTTTGGCAAGGATCAAATTCAACACAAAATACTCTAAAAAATAAAAACATAATCCCTGTTCAAATCAGTGGTTCTGAAAATTTACCCTTTTATGAAGAAATAAAAGAAGGAAAACATATCAGTTGGTGTAGCATGGTAGCTATCAATTACTGGCTATTGAGGACTTAAATACAGGTTATCTGAATGTATAATATTTCCCTGGTAATTTTGATATTGATTACATGTTGAAACCTTAAATTTTGTATATTTAATGAAATTAAATACTTTGCTGAAATGAATTTCACCTATTTTATTTATGTCAACATTGTCTCAATGTTGTTTCCGAAAACTTTAAAAGTGCAACATGGCTCCTGTTATATTTTTATAGGATAGTGCTGATTTGGGAACTAAGGAACATGCTCTTATTACTATACTCTTCTTTGTGTCAAAGTTTTGTAGGTTGTGACAATGGGATCCTTTTTATTTAAAGAAACCTTATTCAATTTCACGTTTCTAAATGAGCTCACCCAAAGCCTCTTCGTTCAAAACATCGCCATCTACTGAGAAAATATCATAATAGCTTCGAAAGTAATCTCACTGTTTTTCATGGCACAGGAGTCCCTTTCCAGCTCATATGAACAATTCAACAAAAATATAGTGGATTCATAGTAAGAGCGTAATCAGAGCTTCTGTCTTTCAACGTCTGGTGACTTTTTGCACACAACAGCCTTCCTTCCCTGCCTCTTTGTGTTGATCAGCATTGAACAGCACTCAGAGCCTGATAGCCTGGGCCCAGACATCTGAGCGGGCCCAGTGGAGAGGGAGGGGGACATAGGTAGAGATGAACATCTACTGTAGGGAAGCTGGTGATTCATGGAGCGTTCTCCTTGCTCATCAATCCTACTTTGAAGCGTGGCAAGACTTAGAGCCTGCCTCTACCACTGAGAATATTTTAAATGCTTCCAGGCGAAATCTCTGGAGAAATCTTTCTCTTGAACACATTTTAAACATCCTCAACCTCGACCCAATTCCTCAAGGGTGTTTTGGAGCCTTTTCCCAGTGCCATGCTGGCAGCAGCCACCACTGCAGAGCTGGGGGACATGGAGGAGGGAGTTCAAAGAGACACATGCCTTCCTCTGATGGAGAAGCTTCAAAGATACCTGTCCTCCTCCTCAAATCATATTCAGAATGACACTAGAAACAGAGGAGACAGTCTATGTCACTCTATGGAAACACATTCTCAGAAATTGCATCAGCTTTTTAAAATTCATTTTTAATTGATATACAGTAATGGTACATTTTATGGAGTACAGTGTGATAATTCAATACATATATACAATGTATAATGGTCAAATCATGGCAATTAGCATCTCCATCTCCTTAAGAATTTGCCTTTTTCTTTGTTTGGAGCCCTTGAATTCCTCTCTTCTAATTCTTTATAAAACATAGAATAAGTTGTTATGAACTGTGGCCACTCCACTATGCTGAAAAACACTAGAATTTATTCCAGCTTTTTGTTATTTTGGAATCCATTATCTGTCTTCCCTCCAGCTCCTCTCTCTCCTGCCCATTCTAGTCACTAGTAATCACAATTGTATTTAATTTTCATAATATTAATTTATTTTAGTCTCTACAAATACATAAGTGATGCAGTACTTATCTTCCTATGTTTAACTTATTTTTTTAAGGAGCACTTTTTAATTGATTATATCTTAAGAGCCATTTACTAATCAAAATAACCTGATTATTCATATTAATCAAAAGAATTTAACACTGGCCATCTTAGTTAATTATACATGTATACCTGTGTGTGTGTGTGTGTGTGTGTGTGTGTGTGTGTGTGTGCATGCTTTAACTCTCTCTCTCTCTCTCTCTCTCTCTCTCTCTATATATATATATATATATATATATATATATATATATATTCCACTCCAAACACTGAGCATTCATTCTGTGAAACAGAATTACAAGTGATTCTGATCATTTTTATTTTCATGATTGTTTATATTTTCTAAGTTTTTTTTTTTTTTACAATTAACATGCATTACTCTGGGCAATAAAATATTTAAAGATGTTATAGAAGAAAAAAGGAAAGAAAGGAATAGAAGAAAATGTAAGAGAGAAGGGAGGTAGAAACAGAAAGAGGAAAAAGGAGGGGGTGGGAGAGGAGGATAAGAAGGAGGAGTGGGAACCACTATCGCAAAGCTACCTCTTCACAAAAGGACTTCAGTCTTTGTCACAAAGTCCCCCATCCTCTCAGACAGCTTGGCGAAGAATTCTAGGAAAGCCTATAATGCTCTTACATGTCCGTGCATCCCCTCTCTTATTTCACACTAAAGATATTGTCCCAGAAGCAGTGGCAGTATTACATGTAATAAAGATTTTGTGTGCATGTATGTATTTATACTTATTCAGGATAAAAAGCTGTTCAGATTCTTACAATATTCCCAATTTTAAGGTCATTCTAGAAACATTTTTTTTTGCATTGATTTTAATTCTGCTTCCCAGCTCAAACTTCAGTTGCTCTCAAGTGGTAATTTTCAGAATAACAACAAAATTAATAACCAAGCTCGGCAGACACACAAAGATGTTTCTATGGCCATTGAAAATCAATACTTTCAAAAATGATATCCATCTGGTAACTAATGAATAGTATTGCTGGGAGAAAACAGAATCTGCTCAAAACTCAATTTATATATATGCATTTCAAGTTTTTAAAATGCACTTAATATTAGAATCCTCATCATGCACTGTGACCTGCCTTTGCACTAGCCACAGCTATATGAGAGGCAGATTTACATCCAAAGAACCGCCACTGACCATCTCCCAACCTAGGCCCAGACCCATGGGCTGAGCACCGATTTACGTTGATTGATGGCCTTTTGTCACTCTGTCTTATAGGTTGTGACCATTTGAAACTTCAAAATGGATGAAGTCAAACAGAACAGGCACTCCTGCCCAGTGAAGCAGAGATAGGGCTACGAGCAAGCATTCTGTCAAGAAAGAAAATGTTCTGCCCAAAATAATCTGTCAAGTTTTCAAATATTCTTACACTTTTCCTAACCAGTGCATACCAAAGTATCTGCTATGAATGCAGACAAAACAAGTGAGAGTGCTTCCTTTACATATAATACACAAAATTTTAAAAATGAATTACCCATGCAGTTCTTTTAACCCAATAATTACACTTCTCAATAGCAGTTCTAGGTATTCTAAATACATAGAATAAAATTACAAGTTTTGATAGAGTACTTTTAAATTTTTTTTAGTTCTCAATGGATATTTAATTTAATTAATTTACTTACTTATATGTAGTGCCGAGGATCAAACCAAGGGCCTCACACATGCCAGGCAAGTACTCTACCACTGAGCCACAACTCCAGCCCCTGACAGAGTACTTTTAAAAGTTTTCTTAAAATAGAAAATTAGTTAGTTTATGATTAATTGAAAAAAAGGAAACTTAAGAAAGTAATCCTTATAACCATTTTAGCTCCGTAATTATATTTTTATAAATTACTTCAAGATATAAATAAGTAATGGGCTTCTTAGAGTGTGGGTTACAATTTTTAAAAGAGAATTATTTAGAAAAATATAATAATGCAAAATTACAAAATCATTAAACATCACACTTTAGAAGATTATTTAAAACATATAGTACTGGAAGTTCAGCACAGTGATAGAGCACTTATCTGTCATGTGCAGGGCCTTGAGTTTGATCCTCAGCACTACCACAAAAGAAAACCAACCAACCAACCAACCAATCAACACAAACAAAACCCCCTCTAAAATATATAGATAATTTTATGAGAAAAATATTTCCAAATTGATATCAATTTTATATATATATATATATATATATATATATATATATATATATATATATATATAAATTTAGGTAAGATTTATAAATTTAGTAACATACAGATATATATAGGTGGAAATGTAAATATAGGTACATTGAGGAAAATCACTATTGAATAATACATACAAAAATGTTCATAGTGAATGTCTAATAGTGTAATTGTGGATTTTTGTTTCCCTACAGATTTCTATATTTTTCCCAAATATTTATTTTAGAATGTAATGCTTTTTTGTGTTGTTGATTTTGTTTTGTGGTATTGGGAAACAAACCCAAAGCCTCACATGTGCTAGGTGAGCTTTCTACCACTGAGCTGCACTCTCAGCCCAACATATAATATTGAAGTCTTGCAGGCCACCATTATGTCAATATAAGCCTCTGTTTTTAGGGCATTGACATCCCTGTTTAGGCTGAAGAAATACTGAATCTCAGCATATTGCTTATTATAGCAATGTGTATTTCATGCCCAGGTAGCCTGAGCTCCGGCAGGCCATGGACTCAAGCCCTCATATAGATGAAGTGTCAGCAGAGGTCTGCCTGGGGTTACAGAGCAGATAGGGAAGGGGCCTGCAATACTTCAATAGCATCATGCAGGAGTGTTTATGAACATTACAGTGCACAGATAGATCCACACTGTCAGTCACCAAGTTTACATTTCTTAATCATAGTTGGATTAAGAGGGAACACTGGACACATTCAGGAGTATGAAGAGAGAGAAAAAAGAAACAAATCATGGAGATGGAAATTCCTTCAAAGCTTTTATCTTTACTTCTCCATATCAGTGAGCATGTCAGAAGTGGAAATGAGGGGAAATGCCTGGATTAATGTTTCCCCAGTACATCAAGAGGAGGAGGGTAAATTGGAAGCTGTGGGAACAGCTTCCTACCTTCGTGATGGACCTGAAGGAATAACATTCTTTCTCATCAGAGAGCAGCTTTACAATTCTTAAATCCCGAAATGTCATGTTTCACTAATCACAGTATCATCTCTGAGAATTATAATTCCTGAGCCTCTGAAATTTAAACTTAGGGTGTTGAACATTAACTGTGATTTTTTTTTTAAAACTGGATTACTTATTATTGCCCATTTGTGTTCTCCCTTTCTAGAACATTCTCCAACCTTTTCTGTCTCACTCTGTGACCTAGGAAGTTGATCCACACGGGGGCATCAATCAGCCTCCCTTTTGGTTTCAGCCAGAAACAGTTGTCACCTAAAGACTGTAAGACAGAGGAGAGAGGTCGGGGTGTCTATCTGCTGCCCCTCCTGTACTAAGTCTCTGAGAGTGACCCTGTCCTTACACAACTAAAGCTGCCTCTGCATGGCCCCTCCGCCAGGGTATCAGCTCTCACAGTCATCCCCTACCCTCTGCTATGGGTTCATCAATAGGTCAGGTTTATTCTAGGACCAGTTCTGCATATCTAATTACCCGCCAGGGAGTGATGTTCTTGCTAATTTACTTCAGTCACCACTATATACATATATATATATATATATATATATATATATATATATATATATATATACACACACACACACACATCTATATTTAGGCATATAGATATATAATAGTAAATATGTATATATTATATTATTTTATATATACTCAAGCATGACATATATCTCTCTATCTATACATATATCTATAAAACATATAATTTATATTAATATCTTTCCTAAATCTTACATATTATATTAACTTAAAAATAATTGTAGAATATATTTCTCTACATAAGTTTGAATAAGAAAAATGAAGATATTTAGAGAGAGACAGGTGAACAGAGAGATTGATTGGGTGTACTACTCCAGGACTTGGGACTTATTCGACAGAGCTAGGAGTGATTCTAATAGCTTGAATTGTTGAAGCCTTCAACAAAGTGTTTAGATGGAAACTTTCCTGTGTAATAACAAAGGAAACTGGACCACTCATGTGCAGCATGCTTAGCTAACCCCTAAATTTAACCCACCGTGAACCAAAAAGAAACATGGTTGACTGTCCCAGCACCCTGAAGAGCTCGGCATCACTGTCCTACAATGCCTTGAGATGACCCTGAGAGATGTTCCCATTGACTTGAATGTTCTTATGTCAGTAGGAAGAATGAGAGCACAAAGTGGCGGAGACCCCTCTGTAAGGCTTAGGTTTGCCCAATGACCATGACACACATGTGCAGGGGCACTCAAGGTGCCCTGGCATGCAGAAATCTGTGCCTTATTACTGTATTTATTTATTTACTTTTTAATTTTATTTAGTTATCTGTTTATTTATTTATTTAGTACCAGGAATTGAACCCAGGGGCACTTAACCATTGAGCCACATCCCCAGCCCTTTTCTTTCTTTTTATATTTTATTTAGAGACAAGGTCTCACTGAGTTGCTTAGGACCTTGTGAATTTGCTGAGGCTGGCTTTGAACTCATGATCTTCCTGCCTTAGCCTCTCAAGCTGCTGGGATTACAGGCATGCACAACCACACCAGGCTAATTCCTGTATTTCTATGAATAAATTAGATGGGAGACCAATTAAGTAAGTATTTGGTTAACATAATCTAAAATCACTATGTATGATGAAAAAAGGCATTAAAATCTGAATGTGGTGCTGGTCTGATTCCACAGCCAGATACTAAGCCTAAGTCAATTCATGGATCCTGAGCCCCTAAAACAAGGAGATTGTCAGGAAACAAGTGGAGAAAGACTCTTAAGGCATGACCTCAGGGATATGTTGCAAATACTTCCCAATTATTTCCCCGAGTAAACTGCAGCCCTTAAGAAGGTTGTTTTATGAATGAGAGCTGTCTAGGCCTTCAGAGGGTATCTCTGAATTAGAACCAACTCCAGGGACTCAATGGCTGAATGAACAGAATGGGGGTTTACAGAAAGACACTCAATGGTGGATCTAGATTTGTGTCACTATGGGTTCTGTAGGCTCACAGACCCATTTTGCGGTTTTTCCCTTGATTTCTGCAGGCATAAATGAATTAAGTATACTTTGAACTGGCATAATTCCCACATAGATCTCCTGACCAATAAATAGGGACTATCATGGTAGCAAGAGCCAAGTAAGAGCATCAGGAGCTGCCTGCTTTACCTCTGGGGAAAATGGTAAATCAAAAGCAATACCACACTTTTTGGAAAAATTGCAGAGTTTATTGCTATCAGAAAAAACTTTAAAGAAAAAAGAATGGTAAAGGCAATGTCACTTGAAGAACAACTATGAATTATTATAAACCTAAGCTAATATATGAAAGTACTTATTGAGAAATCAGCACACTTCCTATATCTGGCATGCTAATACTGACTTGTAATATATATATATATTTTTTCCATTTCACTTAGAACTGCAGTCCATCTTTATTGGCTACCCAAAGCCATTGGCTATGAGTATTTTCCTCTGCCCTATAAAGTTGGCAGAGACTTTAGACAACTGATCTAGTATGTTAATTAAATTGTATAATAACAACAGAAAATACCAAATAGCCCAGTTACTTTAGTGTAAGAATAACGTAAAACTCATGAAATACAGAAATGTGACTCATTGGTGAGGTTTCTATGGATGGAAGCAGTGGTCTTGGTACCATAAGTTATAACATCTAAAGTGAAAGTGTTTCACTTAGCACTGACTTCAGGATATATAAAACACACACACACACACACACACACACACACACACTCCAAAAAACACTCAAGGAGAATAAATGACAGCTATTCTCAGAAGTGAAATATTTTTTTCATTGATTTTTTAATATATGACCACGGAATGCATTTCAATTCATATTACACATATAGAGCACAATTTTTCATATATCTTGCTGTATATAAAGTATATTCACACCAATTCGTGGCTTCATACATGTACTTTGGATGATGATGTCCATCACCTTCCACCATCCTTTCTAACTCTCTGTCCCCACCCTTCCCCCCACCCCCGCCACCCCTCTGCCCTATCTATTAGGTGAAACTATCTTGAAGCAGAAAAAACTTGATGTCTTATAAATGGAGAGGAAGACAGGGAGACCACAGAGTGGTAACAGGAAGAAAGGTCAGCAGGAGATGAGGCTGAAGGTAGGAACAGATCCCAGACCTCACAGGTCACAGGTAAGAGTGTGAATTTGATTCTAAGTGATTTTAAGACTTTTAAAGCTGAAAGTAGGGGGAGGGACACTTGATGTTATTTCTTGTATGACAGTAAGCAATGAAATCTGGCTACAAGGGAAAAATTAGAAGACAAAATTGGGAAGATTAGAGGCACTACCTGAGAAAGAAAAAGAATATGTGATAGAAGAGCTGAAATAGTGTCTTGTTATTTGGCTAATACTACACGTATGCTACTATCATTATCTAAAATCTCAAGGGTATATACTTAGGGCAGGGAGTGTCAGCAATAATGAGAATAAATAGTCATCCGGATCATTTCTAACTTATTGGAATAACATCTTATCAGAACTAACCAAACTGTCATTAATTTTATCACACAACATGGCTTACACGTACTTTATACCAAGAGGAGAAGGGTCAACTTAACAACTTTCTTATCTTTTGCTTGTGTTTTAATTATTTGTATTAACTTTCACTATAGTTATTTGCAAGATTTTGTAAATTGTAAGTGGCTGGCCCATCTGGCTCCAATGCTGTTAAGAGTTCCTCACTCCTAGGCTAGAGTCCGATCAATATTGAGCAGCAGAGGACAGAAAAGCAGTAGAACAGCAAGAAGGCATTTTTCCTTTTTGTTTGAGAAATCTGGTGTGTAGAAGAGACATTTTCTTTCTCATAGAAGGACCCTGCATTAATTTTACCTCTGAGGAATTTCCTCCCAGGCTCAAGATTTCAACATCAGAGAAACTCAAATGCTCACCAGGACCAGACCCAACTGTCATTCTTCACTCATCAGACTCAGATTCTGGGTGAAACTTCTGATGTGGGAAAGGTTAAAAATGCAATATGGCTCCACAATTCAGTAGTTTTGATAGCAACAAACAATTAGATATAGATAGTAAATTAGTATTAATGAAAATGAGGTGGTAGTAAAAGGGAGAGAACCAGGTGATGCCCTTATTACTGCCTAAGGATAGCTTTATGTTTTTGAATATATGACTTGACATTCATTATTTTGCATAGAACATAAAGTGAAGCCTGGTGCTGTCTTCAGGGTCAGGTACCATGAGAACATCTTTGAGATGGAGTTGTTGTATTTGCAATGTCTTCTGACACTTTCAGAAACTAGACTTCTTTCAGGAAAGTTAAAGAAGAATCACTTTATAGAGAATTTAATTTGAGAAAAAGAGCCCCTTGTAAGTGGAAGAAACTTACACAAATATTTTCACAAGGTTAGAATCATTTATTTACTAGCGCAACTTTGGTTTAAGCTATTATGTCAGTGGAATGCCATTTGGTACAGTTTTTTCATTTATTTCAAAAACAAGTCTAGGGAAGACAAATCAAGAGTCTGATTATATTTCTCCATATATGAAAGAATAATAATACCATTGAAAAGCCTTATCTTGGACAAGCATAAGGCCAACAGAAGCACTGTCACTCTCTAGTGGCATTTGTGTAGGGTTGGTTGATTGTGGTTAAGAGCTAGGAACTGAGAACTGCCAAGCTCTAATAAAACTCCTTTCTGACCTCAGTCTTGCAAAAGAAAATTGATGCACTGGATCCAGAGGGCCAAGCACAAGAAGAAAGCTACTGACCTTTGCCTCCTCCTGCCAGTAAACTCTCTAGCCATTCACATCTTAGTACAAATTTTGTTCTTTTTTAAATGGTGGATGAAATCAATACATTTTCTCATTTTATTCTCTTACAAATCACCATATGTTATATAATAGACAGTTTTCCTGGTCCACAACTTCTCAGAAAACTTCTATTTTGATCACTGCAAGCTTTGATAAGATGGAGCAAGAGATGAAAATACGAATAATTCTGGTTATATATGTTTCTGGATTTCTGTACAGAGAGTCTTAGGTTGGGATGGGGAATTGATGGCAAGAAAAATTGAGCTTCAAAAGTAAAGTGCTGAAAACACTTGGTAGTCAGTGGAATGGGAAAATAAGATTTCAGCAAGTGGAGAAGGAGCACAGGAAGGGAATCTAGAATTGGACCCAATTTGCTTTATTGTTTAATTAAGACTCAATCCTGGGAATGGGCAGCTACCTCATACTCTCACCACAGGACGTGGCATACTCTTGGTAGGAAGGCTCCTGTGGACCATAAGAGCACTATTTAGGTAGAAATAGGGACTCCTGACTTGCTATTGCAGGTTATTATAGAGATATTACTGTTGTCAAATAATTAAGACACTGCATTGGAAATTGTAACTATCCAACTTTCCTGGGTTCCTGGGCTCTCTATATCCCTAGGTATATCTGTTTATTTTTTGCTTCAATAGAGAGGCCATTTTAAGCCACATTAACTGGAAGACTTGGGCTTTTATTTCTTGACAACTACAGAGTAATTACCTTGAATTTAAAAATTTTGGTCAAATATATACAATATCATAAAATTTACTATTTTACCCATTTTAAGTGTATGGTTCAGTGGCATGAAATGCAGTTCCCATCATCACCACTATATAGCACCAGAATATTTGCATCTTCCCATACAGAAACTCTACCCATTAAACAACTCTCTCCTCCCTGCAGGCCCCAATAACCATTGTTCTACCTTCTTTCTGAATGCATATAAGGTGGATTGGGGACTACTAAAAGTAAAGGGATGCTGTATAAGCCTGGGTTTGAGTCTGTTGGAAAGGGACTTGGACTGAAGCTTCTTGCCCTCCCCTGTGGACCACCTCTCAGGGGTCATAGAATGGTGTCGTAGCCAAAGGAACCCATGATTATACTTCCCTTAATTTTTTTTTATGTCAACTTACTTTAAAGTACCTCTTTAGATTTCTTTCTGGTAGTTAATAAAATTAGATTAATGCAAGAAAACTCTTTTATATAAGACAAAGCAAACCTAGTGCATGATAATAATTGCTTTCATCAAAAATAGACACATGGGGCTGGGGTTGTAGCTCAGTGGTGAAGCGCTTGCCTAGCATGTGTGAGGCACTGGGTTCAATTCTCAGCACCACATAAAAATCAATAAATAAAACAAAGGTATTGTGTCCATCTACAACTAAAAAAATAAACATACATCATACATAACTATTATATGGACGGTGGGGCCGAGACACAAGAATGATAACCTTACTTAATTAAAGAAGTTTGAGTTCTTCATCCTTAGGAAAATGCCTTTCCAAGGAGCCCTCTATTCCAGCTGACCCCAGTGCAGTCTAGCAGGTGGGGACACTCCCTTTATTAACACCAAAGCACCTGAACTTAGTTAGCTGTCAGGCTTGTTTGAGAATAAGCTTTCTTTTTTTGAAGAATGAAGAATGCAATATTTACCTTTTATTTTTCCTCAGTAGCTATTTTATTCTTTATTAATGTCAAGAGAAAGGGCTTAGAAGAGCCCTTGATATGTGGATGTCTAATTAGGAAATTTGCAAAGCCAACACTGTGGAAAATGCTCACATTTTCTTTTAAAAGAAAGGGGGGAAAAAGATTTAACATTAGGCTATTCAAGAAGTCCTCCAATAAAATAAACTTATTTGTACATTCCACTTAAGCTAGGCTAAGCCTGTTGTTCTCAACCAGGAAGCCAAATGTTTACATTCTCACTTAGAATGAGAAGTGTCTACCCCCAATTTACCTGACAGTTCCTTGCAGAGGCTTTGGCTGACTTTTCCAGGTGAACCAAACAACTCAGTGCTATGATTTGTCCCCATCAAAGCTCATGTTGAAAGTTTTTCAATGAGGCAGAGTTGGGTGGGAGGTGTTTGGGTAGAGATTCATGCCCTGACTCAGGAGCAATTGAGTTCTTGCATTCTCAAAGGTCTAGACTGTTTACTCCAAGAGCAGGTTGTTATAAAGCAGGGTTACCCTGTTTTGTCTCTTCCGTATAGGCCCACACGCTGCTCTCACACACTTCCTGCAAGCATGTGGTATTTATTCACACTATTATTGTGTTAGCTTGGATTCCCTGAAGGAAGAGCTGATACCAGGATGTGTGTGCATGGTAGATTATTTGGGAGGTGACTCTGGAGAGGAGGAAAAAGAATAAGATAGCAAAAGGGGAAAATACTACTGTAGAGATAGGGGATTGATTCTGCTGGGGCCACCTGAGAAGCTCATTTAATGTCTTTTGGAACTGCCCTACTGAGACAGAGGGAGCAGGTTCAGGAGGCCATCAGCTCCTTCCCATCCTCAGTAGCATTAACTTCCTGATCCATGCAAATGCCTGGAACAATCCAACCCTTTTCAGAATCTGTAGTGCTTTAGGGTAGAAAACAAAAACATGTGATGTTATCAGTTTTCTTTGTTATAGAATAAATCACCCAAAATTTTATGGCTTAAAACCATAAATATTTTATTATTTGATACTGAATGGTTTAGATCTAAAATGTTCTCCAAAGATCCAGGTGTTGAAGGTTTGTCCCCAGTGCAGCAATCTTCAGAGGTGGGGCTTTTGGGAAGTGGTTGATTCATGAGGGCCTCATCAATGGATTAAACCAATGATGGATTCATGGCTGACTGGACTATTTAGGAGGTAGTGGAAACCATAGGAGATGGAACCTAGTTGTAGGGAGAGGGTCCTTAGGGGTGTGCCCTTGGGGACTGTAACTTGTCCGTGGCTCCTTCTCTCTCTTTCCTTCTTGGTTTCCAGGGAGTAAGTACCACCTCACAGCAGACCCAGAAACAATAACAATGGAATGAAACTTTTGAAATTGTGAGTCAAAATAAATCTTTCCTCTTTAAGTTATTTTTCTCAGGTATTTTGTCACAATGACAAAATGTTGACAAACACACAGAGTTGCTATGAGTCAAATGAGGCTGATCCATAATGGGGGTGGGGGTGGGGGTGGGAGTATGGGAGGAATGGAGAAACTTTAGATAGATAGGACAAAGGGGAGGAGGGGAAGGGAGGGGGTGGGGGGGTAGGAAAGACGGTGGAATGAGATGGACATCGTTACCTCAAGAACATGTATGAAGACACAAATGGTGTGACTCTAGACATGAAAAATTGTGCTCTATATATGTACTATTAACTGAGATGCATTATGCTGTCATGGATAACAAATTAGAATAAATAAATTTTTTTAAAAAAGAATGTAGGAGCAGCTACAAAACTGGCTCAGGATGGACCTAGCCAAAGTGCAGACCTTGACTTCCAAGATAGTCCTTGCATATGGCTGATGCAGAAAACATTGGTTCCTCCCAGGCTATTGGCAGTGGCCCTTATTTACCATCACATGGGTCATTCTATAGGGTTTCTAAAGTATCCTTGCTGCATGCACTTCTAGATGTTAACTTCTCCCAGAAAAAATGATCTAGCATGTGGAGGGGGTGAGGGGAGATGAGCAAGACTGATGCCACAAAGTTTTTTATAACTATCCAATAGTATTTATGCTATTGGTCACACAGATCAACCCTGATACACTGGAGGAAGGGATTACATAAGAATGAGTACACCACCCAGCTATCCCTCTCCTTGGTCTATACTCAAAGGACTTAAAAACAGCATACTACAGGGACACAGTCACATCAGTGTTTATAGCAGCACAATTCACAATAGCTAAACTTGGAGCCAACCTAGATGCCCTTCAATACATGAAAGGATAAAAAAAAGTGGCATATATACACAATGGAATATTACTCAGTAATAAAAGAGAATAAAATCATGGCATTTGCAGGTAAATGGATGGAGTAGAGAAGATGATGCAAAGTGAAGTTAGCCAATCCCCAAAAACCAAATGCTGAATGTTTTCTTTGATATAAGGAGGCTGATTCATAGTGGGGTAGGGAGGGGGAACATGGGAGGAATAGAGGAACTCTAGATAGGGCAGAGGGGTGGGAGGGGAAGGGAAAGGGCATGGGGTAATTAATGATGGTGGAATGTGATGATCATTATTATCCAAAGTACATGTATGAAGACACAATTGATGTGAATATACTATGTATATAACCAGAGATATGAAAAATTGTGCTCCATATATGTAATAAGAATTGTAATGCATTCCTCTGTCTCATGTAAATTTAAAAAAATAAAGAATGAGTACACCAGAGAGTGGAGACAATTGGAACCAACTGGGGCCATCCTGAAGACCGGCTACCATATGTGAATATGTGCTTAGGGGGCACTGTCAGCACAGAATGTACCAGAACCCACACAGAACTGTACCAACATGACTGAAATCAGACATGAGGACATGGGGAGGTAAGCCGCGGTGTTCCCGAGGCTTGTTCCTGCTGTGCTTCCTTAATGCCTCCTTCCACTCATACCCAATCATTTCCTTGGTTCTTTGAGTTGAATCCGGGAGGATGTTCAAAGGTTTCAGAAAATACTACAAGCAAAGCTGATCTAGAATTTTACAATTACAAGTACAGTAGATGATCTGAAAATGGCCTGCGTCTTGGATTGATTAAATCATTTAGACAGTTTACTTCTTGGTTTTCTTTCACCCCCAAGCTACAGCGCACAGACTACAGAAACCAACACATGACTGTGTGCCTTTTAACTGGAGAATGTAACAGAGCAGATGCTCCAATTTTATGGAACAAGACAAGACACAATCTGAAAGGAAACAAATCTGTGTTATCATAAGGACAAGATTCATTTTGGTTTAAGTCTGTTTAACATTGCAACAGACTGTGAGGGTCACAGAGGTCGATAAACACATGCCCCAAAGTCATGATTCTTTGAAAACAAGTAACTAAGTCCTTTGAGTAGGTGTAGAAAAAAAAGTGTTTCCACTCACAAAGTAGGCTAACTAATCTTTGGTCTTAACGACAATTAATTACCTATCCATAATCCATCCTCCTCCATTTCCTTATTAACAGACTCCAGTTTTAATTTCCAGCTTTAAAAAAATCCAAGACAAAAACCCTTCCCCATCTTCTCTGGCAACTTGGAATGGCCATGTGACACTGTTCTGACAGATAGTTTACAGGACATCTGCAGGTGAGTTCTAGGTTCTGCTCGGACATCTGCAGGTGAGTTCTAGGTTCTGCTCTCCGGATACACACATGGCTCTTACTGTCCCTGCTTGGAAGGACAAGAGGCGACTAGCACTAGAGTCAACACAGCCACCTTGCAGCCATGAGAAAACAGCTGAGAGAATCAAAGAGCTCTGGAGCTACCTACCACACAACCAGCCATTGGTTGGTTCTAAACTTGTGCAAAAAAGAAACCCCCCAGTGTAGGCTCTTACTGCTGTTGGGGTTTTCTGTGATGAACAGTTGGATTGAATGTCTAATGGACACAGCTCCCTAGGATATTTTTAGATCAACCCTAATGAAGTGAAAATTTTGTGGCATTGTTAAATGTAATTTTTTAAAAATTATCTTCAAAGAAGTGGTTTTAAAGTTTTAAATTTATAAAAAAAACATCATTATTGATCTTCTGAAAAAATTGTCTCATGATGATCCTGGAGTGAAGACTATGAACAGATTAATGCCCTCTCAGCAAGGTCTTGTTCTCACGAGACTAAACTGTTTGCTACCAGAGTGGGTTATTATAGAGCAGGGTTACCCCTGTATTGTCCCTTCCACATGTGTTTACTCTTGTAACTTTTAAACACTGTCCTGGTGTGTGATACCATGTGACATTCAAAATGTAACACCAGGCCCTTGCTAGATGTGGACTCCCAATTTTGAAGTTTCCTGCTTCCAGAACCATGAGCTACATAAACCTCTTTTCTTTAAGAATTTCCCAGCAGTCTTAAATATTCTGTTATAGCCACAGAAAATTGACTAAGATGCCCATTTACACTCTCATGAAAACAGAATCTTTTTTCAGGAGCTTAACAAACTGACACTTATGTATTTCCTGAGAATTGGTGCATAATATTTTCTTTCCCTCTGAATTCTAAGCTCCACAAGATCAGGGAATGTGCTTGTGCCTGTGTCCTAGTCCCTGAAGAGAATGATAGAAAGTAAAATGCTTTAGACACACTGTCTCTCAAGGAACCACTGGCAAAGTCCAAGTGGCCTTGGTCCAAGGATTTATAGAATTTAGGGACTGTCAAAGATAACGTCCATGCTAAATTCTTTTTTTATTTTTTTTTATTGTTGGTTATTCAAAACATTACATAGTTCTTGATATATCATATTTCACACTTTGATTCAAGTGGGTTATGAACTCCCATTTTTACCCCGTATACAGATTGCAGAATCACATCAGTTACACTTCCATTGATTTATATATTGCCATACTAGTGTCTGTTGTATTCTGCTGCCTTTCCTATCCTTTACTATCCCCCCTCCCCTCCCCTCCCCTCCCCTCTTCTCTCTCTACCCACTCTACTGCAGTTCATATCTCCCCCTTGTATTATTTTTCTCTTTCCCCTCACTTCCTCTTGTATGTAATTTTGTATAACCCTGAGGGTCTCCTTCCATTTCCATGCAATTTCCCTTCTCCCTCCCTTTCCCTCCCACCTCTCATCCCTGTTTAATGTTAATCTTCTTCTCATGCTCTTCGTCCCTACTCTGTTTTTAGTTACTCTCCTTATATCAAAGAAGACATTTGGCATTTGTTTTTTAGGGATTGGCTGGCTTCACTTAGCATAATCTGCTCTAATGCCATCCATTTCCCTCCAAATTCTATGATTTTGTCATTTTTTAATGCAGAGTAATACTCCATTGTGTATAAATGCCACATTTTTTTTTATCCATTCGTCTATTGAAGGGCATCTAGGTTGGTTCCACAGTCTTGCTATTGTGAATTGTGCTGCTATGAACATCGATGTAGCAGTGTCCCTGTAGCATGCTCTTTTTAGGTCTTTAGGGAATAGACCGAGAAGGGGAATAGCTGGGTCAAATGGTGGTTCCATTCCCAGCTTTCCAAGAAATCTCCATACTGCTTTCCAGATTGGCTGCAACAATTTGCAGTCCCACCAACAATGTACAAGAGTACCCTTTTCCCCACATCCTCGCCAGCACTTCTTGTTGTTTGACTTCCTAATGGCTGCCAATCTTACTGGAGTGAGATGGTAGCTTAGGGTGGTTTTGATTTGCATTTCTCTGACTGCTAGAGATGGTGAGCATTTTTTCATGTACTTATTGATTGATTGTATGTCCTCCTCTGAGAAGTGTCTGTTCAGGTCCTTGGCCCAGAAGGATAGCATCTTCAACAAATCCATGCTAAATTCTACTAACTGAAATGTTCAAGCTTTTCTATTTGCCACTTCCCCGCCTCCCTCACTATGAACCCCTGGGGGGCAGAAATATGACCAAGGATGACAATTTCCACGGAGTGGTCTGGGCCAAACTTTCAACCTTCCAGCCAACCAATAGTGTTTAGGAGAGGGAGGCCAATTTCTAATCCCTCTTAGTTACCTTAAATAGGAAAAAATATTGATCATCCATAGATAAGGTGAGAACCTCTGAGTGCTTTTATATATATTGAGGCCTACATTTTGACGAGATAAGAAAAACTGGGAAATCTCTATTTACACTGGTGACAAGCAGGCATCTGGAGAGCATTGAACTGTGGGGATACTTTGCTCCCATGTGAGGTTGGTTTTTGGAGTATAACATGAAGTTATTTGGCTTTTGAAAGGTGCCATTCCTTTTCTGGGTTCTATAAAAAACCAAAGGAAAGAATTCAAAATAAGCATTTGTAATATTAAAACAGACCCAAACCCAAATGAAAAGACAATGAAAAACTGGAAAGAAATCTCACGATTCATAAAAACAAAACAAAAACTTGAAAATATAATGCTTGTTGAGAAATATTTTACTGTTTGCTGCTTATTGTACTTCTTTGCTCTAAGCACCTACTACAATGGAAAAGCCCCCAAATGATTCCTGTTTATCTTGAAGTCTCCTCAATCCACACTGTCTGGGTCTCAAAAGACATAAAGGCAGGAAGTGGGACAAGAGAGGAGGGGAGGGAAGGTCTGCTGGAAGCTGCATTTCCGGGCACAGGAGCTGAGCAGTCTTAGTGACAGTAGGTGGCCTGGAGGCCAGGATCCAGATCACTTGAATGCTTATCTATCCAGATGACTTAAATAGGGGGGCGGGGGAAAGCAGACAGGTAGAAGGATTTCTAGAGAATAAATGAATCTCTGATTCAGCAGTAATTTAATTCTAGGTAGTAATTTTATAAGCTGCTTCTTTTTCTACTGAAATAGAATATCCCAGTAGAATATCATATTTAGGATATAAAACCTAAATCATGTTATAAATTATCAAGTAAAAAATAATTTAAAGGTATACTATATGAGGATAACTATCATCTTATCAGTCCTTTACTTATTTGATAGATATCTGCTTTAACAGGGGAATTTTTTTTCCTCTGGATTTTAATGTAACCTTAAATACTCTAAAATAATTGTGAGAAAAATAACATTTAAAAAAACCCTGATAATTCTTCTCAGTTCCTTTTAGCCAAGAATTTTTAAAAGGTTATCGATAAGTTATTTATCACACAGGTAATCCATAATGAAGAACTGATCAGAAAATATCAAAAATATAGAATTAGTAAACCTGTGGTAGAAAAATACATACTTTTATACTTCATCATTATAATGAAAGTAGTAGGATTACATGCAGAGGGGAGATACTGCCTCCATCAGGGATAAAAATATTTTGGAATACTATTCCACTGACATATTTTTTAAATATTAATAACTTCTTATTAAGAAGTTGTGACCTTTTAGTTAAAGTCACTTTCAAATCCAAAACACAGGGTGTTCTGTGACCTTGTCTATCTACTTTCTGGGAAGTCAGACTCAAAAGCTGAACTTGAGGTCAGAAATATGATAGGATCCCACATATAGTTAGCATCAATGTTAATAAAGTTGCATGATTATTTTTAAATGTTGCTTAGTATGATGAGTTCCCTTCTTTTGGATAACTACCAAGAAGGGGAACAGCTGGGTTAAATGGTAGTTCTGTTCCTCTCTTTTGAGGAATCTCCATACTGATTTCTATCCTGGTTGTATTAATTTGCATACTATAGCAATACATACATTCCAATGTTTATAGCATTCCAATGTTTATTCACAAGAACCAAGTTATATGGAGCCAGCCTCGGTGCCCTTCAACAAAGGAATGGATAAAGAAAACACACACACACACACACAAAATAGGGTCATAACTCATTACTCAGTCATAAATAAGACTGAAATAATATCATTGGCTGGTAAACGGATGGAACTGGAGAACAAGATGCTAAGTGAACCAAACCAGACTCAGAAAGTCAAGAGTCCAATATTTTTCTCTCATATGTGAAAGCTAGAGAGAGAGGGGTAAAAAATGAATTAAAAAAGTAGGGGAATTCTCATGAAAATAGAAGAAAGAAGAGTAGAGGAAGGTGATCGAGGTGTAGAGAAGAGAAGAAAAGGGGAAGAACTTTGTGCATATATGGATGTATCACAATGAATCCCACCTTTATGTATAATTACAATGTACCAACTAAAAATAAATAAATAAATAGAAGGAAGACCAGTAGAGTAGAGGAAAGGGGTCAGGGGAGGGAAGAGGGAAAGCAAGGGCAAATACTGGAAAATGAAATAGAGCAAATTATGTTTCATGCATATATGTCACAAAGAGCTCCACTAATATGTAGAATTATAATGCAATAATAAAAACAATAAATAGACAAAGAATAAAATTGTTTTTTGTTTGTTTTTTACTGGTGTTTTCACAACTTGGACTGGACACAGCACAGAGCAATTCTCCATGTCTGTTCCAAAGTGCTAACAGGCAAATAAAGAATACAACCCTGGATTTTTTCCCATGAAAGGATCCATAAGAAGGCCACTCTATGTCAGAAGCTGAGACTGGCTGGACTTCTTTCTTGCCTTCAGGCCTGCCTTTTCATTCTGAAGTTAAAAGTAGAACTATTTTACCTGCATGTCCCAGTTTTATCTGTGAGGTTAGGGCTGGACGAAACACAGATGGAACCAATAAGTTTTATTGTGCAGACAGTGTGGTATTCACTCTTGAGTGACCTTGTTTTGTGTGTATACATAGGGAAAAGTTTAACAAGCCATCATTGACTCTGACAATGGGGGCATAGGAGTGGCTCTCAAACCAAGGAGCAGAGATTATCGTTTTGTGAGGGCAAATTTGATTAAGAGGCAACCCTTGTGCACTTTTTGTGGGATTAAACAGGGAGCCAAATGCTTAGTTTCAATATAACCATCTTTCCAGCAGCCTTAAGGAAAAAGCTGCCTGTCAACACTTGGGTAAACAATATGAGTGATGGAAGGAAAAGTGCTCAGAGGCAGGAAAGAGACAGGCATTGAAAGTTTATAAGATCTACATGCAATTCATGAAAAGACCAGAATGCTCATAAAGAGAATGGATTCTGTGCCCTCCCCTCCGCAGCCTCCATACACTCCCCACATTCCCTAGACTCAAGGAATTCCCCTCTGGTTGCAATGAATACAGTGAGCACTCTAGCATTTGTGCCAACAAAGTAAGAGAGCACAGATAACATAAAATCATGAGGCATCTTTTATAGTCACACACATGATCACTTCCTCTGTTCCTGCCCTGCAGGCGAGCAAAATGCTAGACATGGAGACACAAGCCCAGCAAACAGCTTTTTGCTAAAACATTACAAGGAGCTATGAGCCACACTCAAATGAACACTCTAACACACAAAATTTGTTCATGCAGCCTAATGTTTAATTTCTGTTCAAAGCCTCTAAAACAAAATGTAGTGAATCATAGTGAATCAGAAAGCATAGGGTGGTGGCAGAGACAAGGGATCTGAGGTGGAGGGGACTGTGTAAGAGAGGAGTGCAATGAAGGTCATTCAGGAGATTATCTGCACCAATCTAATTGCTAAAAATGTCCACTTCTTACCTTGAGGATCAGAGTTTGCAGATCATTTTATCTTTCTCTGTCAACAGAGAATCTTGTAGAACAATAGCCACTAAATCAACTAAATTACATTCAACAAATACTGATGAGCATTCTTTGTTTTTCACCTCATTCTTGCACAAAAGAAGATAAGAAAATGACTAAACTCAGACCCCATCTTTGAGATGCCTATAGTTTATTAAGGGAATTTATAGTAACTCCCTAGGAGATGGTCTACAAAGCACTAATTGGCTTCAAAGCAGAAGTAATCTATGAATTCAATTATCCATTCATTTATTTCATTTTTTCATACTTAATATACTCAAGGTCTAGGAGATTGTATCAGGACACTCTTAAAGCTGATTTTGAAAATATTCAAGTTATTTTCTTGTTAATTTTATCTCCTTTTCTAAAATCCTTCTATCATAAGATTTTCTAAAAGCAGTCTAAAACTAAACTGAAATTAAATTAACAACTTATAACATTTAAAACACAAAGTATGCTTCTGGGGAAGCATAAGAATAAAAAATAAGAGACTCAAAGGCTTTGAAACAGAAAATAAATATCCTAAAATTCAAATTCATTCATAGCTCTATAATTCTACAAAATTGCCCTTGGTCCCTCTTCCAGACTACTATAAAACATGCTTATAAATCAGAAACAGAAAAGCACGATGATACCAATAAAAGTGTTGGCTGACAGCAGAGACAAGAGATTGAAAAAAATGTCTAAAGCAAATGGAAGAACTGAAGGGTAGTTATTGAAAACCCTAGTACACAGGCAAAAAAGTTCCCTCTGTTAGATTGAGCAACTAGTAAGACATGCTTGGAGGTGATTAGAAGACATAGCTATATGACGTAATCATAAAGGATCAGCTGATAACATGGGAGAATGGAGGTAACAAGTGAAAAACTTCAAAGGCCACAATGTTCTGGACCGTTCGCTAGGAGCTAGGAGCTCTACCCACCTTAATAATCCCTGGGAAATCACATCATTATGTCATTGTTTTCCATAATGGTGGCCCTGAGTCATCAAGGAAAACCTTAAATCCTGTTTAGTATTCTCTATTTTAAAAAGCAGGAAATGTTTTGGGGCCAGGAGTCTGTATAATGCATTTTAGAGTTTTATAGGCAAGATTTGGTTGGGTACACATTTTACATATTCCCTAGGCACTGTATACTCTAATTAATCAGGGGCTTGATCAATCAAATGTTCTTCTGAAAGTTTCCTCCAATAAGTATCAACTATGATAACATGCCATTAGAAATGTCTAGCCAAAAAAAGTAATTAAATTTTCAGATATCCCCCAAATTATTTTAAAACACTAAAATCTAACCTCTATGGGGGAGAGAATTTTGTGTAACTTTTGTATAGGTGGAGAAATGATGACAGGAAGGAAGCCGATAGCATAGAAATAGCATGAAGAATATGTGTTAACTTGGCTGCACAGAGATTTTGCAGTAGAAGATTGATAGAGGCAGGACCCTGTAGATGAGGCCATGGGGTGGAGAGAATATGAGAAAATGACCCCCTGCCTCTACCTGCCTTTTTTTCAATAGATGAGAACATTACAACAGGCATGTAAGGTTCAGGCCCTAGGGAAGGGCACACTTTGGTGGATGGTCCCTACTTCTTTCAAATGGAGGAAGAAGGCCCTGGAATAGGAAATGCATTTGAGAGACAAGCCCTTCCTTAAATGGGAGACAGAACACCTTTCTCTGGGCCTCACTTTCCTGGGCCTTGACTTACAGGTATCTGGATATGATGACGGTGTTGTCTGAGAGTGCACCCTGGTGAGAATGGAAACTGGTCTGTCCTTATTGGAGTAGGAGAGAAGAAAGTCAAACACACCCCAGAATTCTATATGGATGAGCAAGACTTATCTGGAATTCTATACGGATGAACAAGTCTTATCTAATGAGTTCTTAGCTGCAGACAAGCTGTATTTCTTTCTCTTTATTAACCTTGGAACTTTATAATCTTCTTGCACATTACATATACTTCTCAAGTGGCCATCCAGCCCCCATTGTTTATATCCTTGACCAATAACTTCCTAACTTCCCCAGGCAGTCATACAGAATTATCTAGAATATAACCGTGGTGAAGTTAATTCATCTCACATGAGTTAAGACTTTACTTTCTGGTTTATCAGAGGATCCAACTTTATAGTCACTTGCCCTTTAGCTTCTTGTGAAATAATGTCTTTTCAGGGTTTTCTAGTTCTAGATCCATACCTATAAGTTAATGTTTAAGTTAGATCATGTGGAGGCCAATGATTGTATCCACTTTGTTAGATGTTCCAGGACATTTTCTGGTCCATTAAGTCATTTCAAATTTTGGTAACATCTGCACCAGAGGGTGAGTGGGAAAAGAGGTGTTAATAAAGATTGAAATGACTAACTCAGCAGAAATTTTTTAAACAAAATTATAGGCATGGAACTACCTTAAATTGCCATCCATTTTTGTGGTTTTGTTTTGGAAATTTACTAGAATATTGGGCATCACTAAATACATTTAAAAGACAGTCATGCAGCAACGTAACTCAGCCGTACCATTATTTCCAACCAATAGAGCTCACCCATTTTCCCACAATCCTTGCCTCAGCTGCCTGCCTGAGTGGAATTCCCACTTCTTTTGGTATGGTTTTGGGAGTTGGGACATTATCTTTATCTACTGGCTTCTGTGGTATTTACTGCATCCCAAATGAAAGATTCTACATTTAAATGTTGCCTGGAAAAAAACACAATATCTTGTTTTCTTTTATTCATTCATTTGAACTAATTATTGCTATCATAGTCTCTTGTGCATTTTTCCCAAACCATAATGATTTGAGACTTATAGACTATGGTAAAACAGTTGGATTGTTTTTTTCAGGCAGGCAATTTTGTGAAGCAAATGGTAGTAATCTGAGCCACTTTTTGGTTTCTAAAAATTTCATCCGTTCACAGGGTGATTTCAGAGTCCATACATTTTCTTACCTGGAGATTAACATTCTATGTTCAGAATCTCATTTTCCATCTCCCACATGTAGAATACAGGTTTGAGAACTTAAAATAAAACACTATTTTTTCATAGAGTTTTATTTTTTCAAACTCCTTCAGGTCAGAGCATCACTAAGTTCCTTGTAATTAGTTTAAAAGATACATGGAAAAGAAAGTTACAGTTTTCAAATAAGCTACATGTGTCCCTTAGGAATTTATACTAAAATGTGTATTTATTTTTAAAAACCAAATGATATGAATATAAGAAATGCAATACCGGGTCAGCCCAATGGTCTAACCAGCCTGTGGTTTCAAAGTTTCACAGTACTCCATTAATGTTGGCTTCAGAAGTTTTGGGATGTATTCAAACTCCCTGGTTTCCTCTAATACTCAAATCTGAATTTGCCATTCATAGATTCATCTACATTTTTTCCCCAACTATTTATAACTCTGGCTTATATCAACAGAGAAATGAAGAGTCCCACAATGGCTAGAGTATCTCACCCTAACTACCATAAGTAAGGGCACTATTCCAGGGGAAGGAAGAATGGGGATGGATAATCAATCTGTCATTCATGGTCACAACTATTCATTATAAAATAATTGACTCTCACAGGTAATATTCACCCTCATTCTGGGAGCCCTCTTCCCAAAGCCATGTTCAACTAATGGCACCCAATTTAACTACAGGATCTTCTCATCTATATCAGGTCCAGATCCTGCCTCTGATTCAGAGACATATGAATTGAACAGAAAAATTTCTGCTTCCTACATACTGCTGGTAAGCAGCTTCTAACATGCCCCCCAATGGTCCTTACCTCCTGAAAATATGGCTTTATGTTGTCCTCTTCCCATGAGTAACTTGCTTCTTCTCATCAATAGAATGTGGTAGCACTGACAGCATATCCTCAAGATCTATGACTAGGTTTCATTAGATAGTGACTTCCACCTTTCTCTCTGGTTGTGATGAAGTAAGAGCCATGCTGAAGAGGCTCACATGGTAAAGAACTGAAGGTGACTTTCAGCCATTAGCTGACACAAGGAATTGAAGCCCTCAGTCCAACAGTCCTCAAGGAACTAAATGCTGCCAACCATGAAGGTGAGTTTGGGAATGGATCCTTTCCCAGTGAAGCCTCAGACGACCCTCTGTTCAGGACTTGGATGAAGCTTTGTGAAATAACCTGAATCAGAACAATAAGATAATAAATATATGTTATTTTAAATGAATATATTTTGGGGATGATTTTTAATTACTCTTATAGTCTGGATCTGGAATATCTCCCAAAGCTCATGTGTTACAGGTGTGGTTTGTAGTTGGTGACATCATTGGAAGGTGGTGGAAACATTAAGAGTGGGGCCTAGTTGGAGGAAGAAGGTTGCTGGGGCCGGTCCTTGATGTGCTTATCTTGTCCCTGCCTTCCCCCTGCTCTGGGCCTCCATGAGGTGAGCGGTTTTGCTCTGCCACACCATCCCTGCCATGATGTTTTGTCTCATCACAGCTGTGGGGCCAAAAGATTAGGGACTGAAACCTCTGAAACCACAAGGCAAAACAAATCTTTCCTTTTTTTCAATTGCCTTTCTCATTTATTTTGTCACAGTGACAGAAATCTGACTAACACATTTAGCAGCAGATAATTAACAGTAGATTATGCACATCTAATGTACAATAAAACAGGGACAGGATAGTTGCAGGAAATAGTCTCTTTTGAAAAGGTGAAGAATAGGGGTCACATAACAATCACTGACTCCCAGCAATTCTGAGATTTCATTAGGTAAATGCTGTGGGGATTCCTGTCATTAACCACTTGGTACGGGTATACAGGGATACTAGGTCCCTATATCTAGCTTGATTAAATGCCCATTCTGCTTCATAGGGATAGATCTCAAACCTGTCTTTTCCATTGTTCTTGGCTGCCTTTTCAAAGGCCTTCCCATTCCATCAAACTCTTTTTTCTCTTGTGAAAAGAACATTGGAGAATACGGTCTTTTTAGAAATTGAATAATTTTTTTCCCAGACCCCTCCTTGCCTGTAGAAAACTGAGGTCCATAAGGTCTTTTTATATCTGGAACAATCTCATTCTCTTTTAGTCTAGACTGGAAACATTTTTTTGTCAATATATGTCCCTCACAAATGTTGTAGGTTTTCTATTTACTTAATTCCAATCAACTTCATATGCCAAAGGGCACATTCACAATTTTCTTTGAGATTAGCCTTTATCTCTCTAAACCTAATTCCCTCTACTGGACACATTCAGGTTTCTGTAAGTCTTTGCCTGTAAGATTTCTAAAAGATCTTTTGTCCATTGAAGTAATCTACTAGATGGACACACCTTGCTCCTTCTGGAAGACTTAACAGATGTTAGAGCTGTGTTCTGATTTGATCTTTACTCGAAGGTCATGACTTACTGATAACACCCTGAATTTCACTTTTGCTTGAGCTGTTTTAATGCGCACAGCTTCCAGAATCTTTCCCGAGTTCATCTGTTTCTTATAGTACCTCATTAAATACATCTTATACCTTTGACATTCTGCCTTAAGACCTCTTGCCCAAATCTACTAATTAGGTACATTTTGTCTTTCAAGATAACTGAGGTGACAGTTTTATCAAACATTTTGCTACTACATAACGTAGATCACTATTTTCCACACCACCCAATTCCAAAACAAATGCCACTTCTGGGAATTAATTTCTGTATCAGTCAGCTTTTGCTGCTTAACAAACAGCAAAAAAATATATCAGCAGTTTATACTGATATACATTTATGGAACTTTCTAGATTTAGGGTATTGCTGCTTCAGGCTGTGAGCCCAATAATCTTGGCTGTAGTCTGAGGATCTGTGCCAGAGAGCAAAGCCAGGCTCAAAAGCATGTTTTAGGCTTGTGCACATTACAGGCACTAAAATCCTATTGACCAGAGCAAGTCCAAAGTTAAAGACTGGAAAGTACATTTTGCTCTAGGACACCATGCAGAGAGTACAGACACACAATGTACTACCTCAGAGGAAAGAATCATGACCAATAATTCAATCTATTGTGCTAAATAATATTTCATTGGAATAAAGGTTTTCATGCCTAAAAATTCTTTAAGTTCTTTGCTAGATGATTTCTAGTCATGTCTAGTTTTTTTACAACACCACAGAAATAGAATATTTGTATCAGTAATGTGTAAACCAGCAATAGTAGAAAGAGGTCAGTTCTGTTTAGCAAGCACTAGGGTGGTTACATTCTCACAAGCACCTGGAAGGATAGGAAAGGCAGGACCAATATGCTGCACAGTTAACTGGTATATCCAGAATTAGCCTATTATTTACTACAGAATATAGTTTTTCCTCCTTTCTTTCCTTTTTTGTTTTTTGCATACCTGAAGTTGCTCAGGTCAGATAGATTGTTTTGATTGTATTTTCAAAAACATATTCACAGAAGCACCATACACAATATTATATACAATACCCCAAAGATGGAAACAACACATCATCAAAGAATAAAATATTGTGTATTTACACAATGGAATATTAAAAGACCTTAAAAAGAAATGAAGTTTTGATACATGCCACCACATGGATAAACCTTGAAAATATTATGCTAAGTGGAATAAATCAGACATAAAAGGGCAAATATTGTATAATTCCACTTAATGAAAAACCCAGCATAGTCAAATTCATAGAGAGGGAAAGTAGAATTGTGGTTACTATGGGCTAGGGATGGGGACAAATGGGGAGTTATTATTTAATGAATACAGAGCATCAGTTTGGGATGATGTAAAAATTATGCATTTAAAATGGCTTTTAAATGATAAAATATGTTTATCTATTTTATAATTTAAAAAACTATTTGCCTCATAGAAAAAAATATATATATATACTATAAAGCTAAATACAAATAATTAAGATAATCCACAATACTGTATCTATCATCATAGGTAATTAGAAGTTGGCTATATTTGATCAGTAAATTGTAGGCCAAATAAAAATAAATTTGAGAAGGGCTGAGACACTCTTATAATACATCTATACTTCAAATAAAATTAGACTTCTACAGACATGGCAAATCTGTTATGATTGAAAAATCACCTTTTTCAAGTTTATATTCTTGTTCAGAAAACCAGGAGACAAGTCAGAAGAGTACCAGCCTTTATATGCAGTAGCCTTAGGAATGCACTGCTGAGATCTCCCTTGAGGGGGGTATGGTAGGGCAGTCTGCAGAGAGCTTTGCTTCCAGTGACTGTACCTTCAGAGTCTATCTGTGATGCTCCCTGGGCATTTCCAATGACAAACCTTGGTGGGAGCAGCATTGGAGGGTCAGCCCTCCCTAATACAAGACTCTTCTAATTGGCAGTCTTTGGAATGCCTGAGAATTTCACTGCAGTCTGGATTCTTCCTCCCCAATCCTCCTTCTTTCACAGGTGTCAGGTT
This sequence comes from Callospermophilus lateralis, assembly GCF_048772815.1. Lineage (NCBI taxonomy): Eukaryota > Metazoa > Chordata > Mammalia > Rodentia > Sciuridae > Callospermophilus > Callospermophilus lateralis. Next base: position 85,027 of record NW_027514579.1, on the reverse strand, counting down.
GACATCACAGTTTCAGGCTCCCCCACCTACTCCTGCTCCTCCGTCCTTTATCCTTCACAGGCATTTTCCCCAGAAGTGCATGTCCTGTTCTGTCTAGTGTCTGCCTCCTGGAGGGCCTGAGCTGACACAAAAACTTTATGAGATAGGTTTTGTTTGGCATGATGAATTGACTTATGTAAAAAAAAAAAGTACCAGGATGCCTGTAATCCCAGCCACTAGGGAGACTGAGACAGGGGGGCTGAAAGTTCAAGGCCAGTATTAGCAACTTAGCAAGACTCTGTTTCAAAATAAAAAAAAAATTTAAAAAGGGCTGGGGATGTAGCTCAGGAGCAGAGTGTCTTTGGATTCAATCTCCAGTACCAAAAAAAGTACTGACTTGACTTGATTCAAATGTTTGCCTTACTTTAAAAATACTAAAGGATAAATATTGTTCCCTGAGAGCTGTTTCTCCAGGATATCTTAGCCTGGCTGACTTGAACTAGATAACTGGGGGTTTGAGGAACTGTTTTCTCAAGGCTGAATACAACTGGAGGTCTTGATAGATGTTCTCATCAAGGCTGCAAATGGAGGACATGCTGTACCACAATAAGGAAGTGGCCACCAAAGAATGAAAGACAGGAAACTGGAAGTAAATAGAGGTACAAATGGGAATCATGGAGCAAAGCTCTAGAACAGACACTGGGAAATCAATTTCTGTCCAGATACCATACCTCCTACATACGCCTGGTATATTGGTTTTCTAGGGTTGCCCTGATAGATTCCCACAATTGGATGGCTTGAAATAATAAAAATTCATTCTCTCACAGTTCAAGAGGCCCGAAGTTTGAGACCAAGGTGTCAGCACAATGGTTCCTTCTCAGGGTCTTGGGAAATTCTGTTCCATGCCCCTTTCCTAGCTTCAGGTGGTTGTCTGAAATCCTTGGCACCCCTTGATTTGTGGGAGAATAAATATAATCTAAAGAGATGGAATTTCATGTATAGCAGAGTTATTTCACAGAACTCTCCCTGTGTGTCTGTGTGCAAATTTCCCTCATTGTGTAAGGACAACGGTCAGATTGCATTTAGAACCCACCTCAATCCAGCATCACCTCATGTTAACTTGACTTACATCAGCAAAGTCCTTATTCCAAATAAGATTATATTCTAGGTTCCAGGTGAACCTAAATTTGGGGAGGGGGGCACAATATTTAACCCAGTGTGCCTGGGAATGAGTTTAGATTAAAAGCTGGCCTACAGATTAGTGTCATAAGAGATGTAAAAGAATTATCTGGTGGTGTTTGAAAACAGAAATATAGCATCTTGCTACAGGATCTGAAACATCAGATGACATAGATTCTTCTTTCCTGATAACCATTCCTCCACAATGAAGATGATTTCTTAATTGATACTCTCTTTGGTTTCCAGTTCTCAGAGCACAATGAAATATCTGGCTTACTGCACATGTGCATGCACCTCCCCACTCTCTCCATAGAGAAAGGCAGACAGCCAGAGTCCAAATGCTGAATTGCCACACTAATATTAGGGTCGGAGGGAATCAGCCACATTGGACAGAGGGGGCAAGTTGACCACTGAAGTTGGGTGGGAGAAGGAATCTAGGGTCTTGCTTCTCAGCTTTTACCCAATCATGTTTATTTTGACCTCCCCCACACATATTTCACTTCCAGATCCAGAAGTGCCCAACATTGTCAGCTCCTGAACATTCTGAAGATTCTGTAGTAAATCAGGTTGATTCTCAGCTTTCCCCACTGCCAACTCACAATCTGTCTGTATCTCTTCTGCTAAGGCAATTTCTATTCATCCATCTACTTTCCAGATTGCAATATTTTGTTGCTGTTGTCATTTTTCTGTTTTTTAAATACTTTTTTTGTGTGTGGGGGGGTAGATATTCATTTATTTATTCATCCATTCATCCATCTATCCATGATCCATCTCTCCAACCATCTCTTTATTGTCGTTTTATGGGGTTTTAGAAGGAGTGACAATAAATATGTATGTTAATCTGAGATCTTAATTTGGAATTCCCAATTTAAAGTGACAGCAATTGTCATGATGGTGAAGTTTTCCCCCATAATGTTGAGTTGGTCAGGTACAGGCAGGAAGTAGGTGAATAGATTTGAGTGGGGCTGGAGTTTTGCTAGGTAAGAAATGAGGCGGGTGAGGTGACAGGATGATGCATGACTCTAAATTGGGGAAAGCAGGGCAGTGAGAACTTGGAGATGATGAAGGATAACACTGGGAGCTAATAGACTGAAGTTCCACAGACTGTTGAAAAAGTGTTCGAATGGGTACACAAAAGCAGTAAGGAAGTGAGGGGAGGTTTGAAATTTTCATTTGAGATTTTGAAGGTGTGCATATTGGGTGTGACCTTTGGGAAGAGTGGTGTGGCCGACTGTTTTCTAAAGATGACCATAATATCTCCCATCTCATTTAGTCTTCTACAATCACATTTGCAGTAAGAGATGGAGTGTGATTCCCCTCCCCTTAACTATGGGCTGGCATTTCTTTCCTTTTCTTTTTTTTAACAATTAGCTGAGAGAATGTGAAGCAATATGACTTCCTAGACTAGGTCAGAAAAGGCCATATAGTTTTGTCCTGGCTCTCTTGGAATGCTCACTCTGGGGCAAGCCCCCAAAGAACCATCTAGAGAGGCCACAGGTCCTTTCTTGACTAATAGCCCTACCTAAACCCAACTTTCCAGTCATCCCTGCCAAAATGCTAGGCATGTGTGAAGTTGTCTTGTACCCTAGTAGGTGGGCCAGCTAGGACCCAGAATGACTTCAGTTGATGCCATGAGAAACAAAACTATCCATTTGAATCTTGCCTCAATTTTTTATCTACATGCTCTAATGTGTGATAAAATGTCTGACTTGCAAGTTTCTATTCCATGTAGACCTTTCTCACGAACTCAAGGCCCATGTACCAATTCCCATAAGAACATCTCCATCTGAATGTCTTATAAGCATCTCAAATTTACATTGGCCAAAACTGGGCTCTGGATAGTTCTCCCAAAGCTGCTCTTCCCCAGTTCAGTTAAAGGCAATTGAACTCTTCCAGTTACACAGGCCAAAAACTTTGCCTTTACTCCTCTCTCCTCCCATACTCCATATCCAGTAGTAATGAAATCCCACTGGCTCTACCTTCAAAATACATCCAGACCAACCACTTCTCACCACCCCCACTGCCACCATTCTGGTCCAAACTGCCATCATCTCTAACCTGGATGATAGTCTCCTTCCAGATTTTGCTACAGAAGCTCTTATTCATCTTCTATTTACTTAGGCAATCTACTGCAGGGATCCTGCTAAAATTTCCATCAGATTATATATCCCTTATCTGCTCAGGACCCTCCAATAATCCTCCATCTCAATCAGAGGAAATAAATACCAGCCAAAGGACCAACATGGCCTCCCTTGCCTCTCTGCATTTGTTTCCTACTCCTCTTACACACTCAGCTACTCTGGCTGAGAAGTACCTCCCTGCCTTTCCCTATGGATAGACACAGGCCGGACTTAGGGCCTTTGCAATAGTCATTGCCTCAGTTGGAATATTCTTTCCCAGACACTCCCATGGCTAGCTTTCTCTTTTCCCTCAGATATTCAACAATGACCTCACATTGACGCCATACCTAAATTTCAAGCTGTCCTTGGGTACTCTGTAACCTATTCCTGGCTTTATTTTGCTTTTTAGTGTGTATCACTGTCCAACACATAAAACAAAGGAAAATGTGGGTTAAAATGTAGGGGGACCAAGCTAAAGAAAATTCTAATGAATAAGCACTATACCATAATTACAGTTTTCACTTATGATATCTTTATTCAATCATTTTTTCATAATTTTCTAATTACATTCTTGATAAGTATATAGGTTCGACAAAGAGGGTATGAACCCACTAGGCAAAGTTCATTTACTTTTCATGATGTTCCTCTTTTGATTTTCTGCTTTCCTGAAGTCCTAAGAGAATGGCATCAGCCTCCAATATTGTTGTGTCTGTGGTTGCTCCCAGGAACCGAGATGTGAGCTCCAGATCTAGGAGGCGCAGCCGTACCTTGGTTCCTGTCTGGTATTTTCTAAACGGTAAGGAAAAATTCCATTAATTCTGCATATCATAATGTGAACAAATTCTAATTTTAGTTTGTGCTTATTCAAATCAACAAAGTTAACACAAGTATCTGAGAAATAACTATATTTGACATAAAATTAATTTGGTTGTATCAGGATTTTCATCTTAAATGTATTCCAATCTGAAATTCAGCAAGTCAGTTCTTAGAACTAGCATTTATTTTAATATGTCATTCATTTTTAAAGTGAAAGAGAATAATAGAGGAAAAAAGTTTTCAGATACATTTTTCTTCCTAAAATTAAAATCTTTCAAAGTAAAGGAAAATTTTCATTTTAAAAAAGCAAAATGGGAAAAAGCCCAAGTACAAACTTAGAACTTGGTATTGACTGGACTGTTATTAAAATGTAAGGCTAGCTGGATGACAAACACTATAATCTCATTTGTATGTTGAATCTAAAATAGTTAACTTATAGAAGGAGTAAATACAAGGGTGGTTACCAGATGCTAGTGAGTATGGAGGTTTGGGGAGATACTAGTCAAAGACAGAAATTTCATTTAAACTAGAGAAATAAATTGAAGAGATCTATTATTATACATTATGGTGAATATAATTAATAACGATGTTATGCATACATGAAAATAGACAAGAGAGATTTTAAATATGATATGAGGTTACATGTTAATTAGCTCATTTTAGCCATTCCACCATGTATACATATGTATGCCATGTATACATGTTGTACACAATAATATATAAGTTTTATCTGCCCATTTAAAAATTAGTAAATAAATAAACAAGGGAAAAATGTAATACCAACATAACATAAATTATGACTAAATTTGGCCAATAATTATTGAGTATTCAAGTATTTTATAACACCAAATGATATTTACTTGCCTTTCTTCAATAATCAAGGATTTTAAAAGCTTAATATCAACATCATAGAAATGCCAGAGAGTGAAAATATTGCTACTGCCTGAAAGCTACAAATCTTTAAATGTCTAAACATGTACTTCAAATACTCTAAGTTAATATTGAAATTAAAATAATTTTACATAAATGGAAAATTTTAAAGTTTTCAAAAACGTCACTCTGGAAAGTCATTTTGGCAGACCATATAATGAATAGTCTCTACATGTTTGATTAGGCATTCTGAAGGAATTGAAAAATGGTAAATATTTAGTCCATTCAGTTTTTAAAGAAAAGTTATTTTTCTTTCTGATTTTAAAAGCAAATTTCCTTTGGTAAAATCTGGAAAATAATGAAGTCAGTCACATATCCTATTCCTCCTATATATTTAAATATATGTTCAAGTGTGTATTTGTCAACATATATCATGTTTTTTGTGTCTCTGTTTAAAAAACTTAAACATATATCTAGACTATTAATTGAGTTATGGCTTTATATTCTTAGAAAGCAGCAATTATAGAACATATTCCATGAGCTAACCACCAGAAATATAAGGTTAATTTGCAGTCCAGGTAAAGCAGAGCCCTACTTGTCCACATTACTTGGAGTTGTAAACTGTGTTCTAATGGATTCTTTTATTTGTCCTCATAGCATGACTCAGTGATTCATCCAATCAGCTTTCATTTATGTTGACCCCTCCCTTCTCTCTGCTCTGCAACATCCAATTAGTTATCAAATTCTGTTCATTCTTAAGCACAGATTTTCTTTTTTGTTTAGAGGTGTGATCAGGTAAGACATATTTATTTAAGTGGTTCTTTTTGGTTATACATGGAAGCAGAATCCATTTTGATATAATTATACAAGCATAAAATATATCATATTCTAGATAGGATCCCATTCTTATGGATGTACATGATGATGGGATACAATGTGTGGTTTTTATATTGTACACGGGAAAATTATCAGATTCATTCTACTGTCTTTCCTTTTCTATCCCTCCTCCCTTCTCTTCATTCCCCATTGTCTAATCTACTGAACTTCTATTTTTCCCCTCACCTCCATCCCCCTTATTGTGGATTAGCTTCCACATGTCAGAGAAAACATTGAACCTTTGTCTGTTTGGGACTGGCTGATTTCACTTAGCATGATCATCTCTAGATCAATCCATTTGCTGGCAAATGTCCAAAAGTCAAATTCTTCTTTATGGCTCCATTGTGTTTATATGCCACATTTTCTCTATCCATTCATCTGTTGAAGGGCACCTAGTTTGGTTCCATAGCTCAGCAATTGTGAATTGGGTTGCTATAAACATTGATGTGGCTATGTTACTGTAATATGCTGATTTTAAGTTCTTTAGGTATATGCTGAGGAGTGGGATAACTGGGTCAAGCAGTGATTCCATTCCAAGTGTTTTGAGGAATTTCCAAACTGCTTTCCAGAGTGGTTGCACCAATTTGCAGTCCCACCAGCAATGTACGAGTGTACCTTTTTTCCCACATCCTCACCAACATTAATTGTTGCTTGTACTCTTGATAATTACCATTGTAACTTGAGTATGATGGAATCTCAGTGTAGTTTTAATTTTCATTTCTCTAATTGCTAGAGATGTTGAACATTTTTTCATATATTTGTTAGCCATTTATATTTCTTCTTCTGAAGTGTCTATTCAGTTTCTCATTTATTGGTTGGCTTATTGTGTGTGTGTGTGTGTGTGTGTGTGTGTGTGTGTGTGTGTGTTAAGTTTTTTGAGTTCTTTATATATCCTGAAAATTAATGCTGTAACAGAGGTGCAGGTGGCAAAGATTTTCTCCCATTATGTAGGCTCTTTCTTCATGCTTTTGTTTTCTTTGCTGTGAAGAAGCTTTTTTTTTTAGTTGATGCCAATCCATTTATTGATTATTGATTTTACTTCTTGCACTTTAGGAGTCTTGTTAAGGAAGTCAGTTTCTGAGTTGATAAGTTGGAGTGTTGGGCCTAAATTTTCTTGTAGTATGTGCAGGGTTTCTAGTCTAATACCTAGGTCCTTGATCTACTTTGAACTAACTTTTGTGCAGGGTGAGATGAGAGTTAAATTTCATTCTACTACACGTGGATTTCCAGTTTTCCTAGCACCGTTTGTTAAAGAGGCTATTTTTCCTCCAATATATGTTTTTGGTGCCTTTGTCTAGTATGAAGTAACTATACTTTTGTGGGTTTGTCTCTGTATCTTATATTCTGGTCCATTGGCCTTCTTGCCTGTTTTGGTGCCAATACCAGGCTGTTTTTGTTACTGTAGATCTACAGTATAATTTTTGTTTGGTATTGTGATGTTTCCTGCTTTGTTTTTCTAAGGATTGTTTTGGCTATTCTGGGTTTCTTATTTTTGCAAATGAATTTCATGATTCCTTCTTCTATTTCCATGAAGGATGTCATTAGAATTTTGATGGGAATTGCACTGAATCTATAAAGTGCTTTTGGTAGTATGGCCATTTTGAGACATCAAAATCAGCAGAAGAAAGGAAATAATTGAAATCAGAGCTGAAATCAATGAGACTGATAATTTAAAAAAATAATAAATAATTTAAAAAAAATCAATGGATCAAAAAGTTGGTTCATTGAAAAAATAAACAAAATTGATGAACCGTTAGCCAAGCTAACCAAAAAAAAGGAGAAAAATGCAAATTATTAAAATCTGTGATGAAATGGAAATAAGACCACAGATCCTATTGAAATAGAGAGGATAATCAGAGGCTATTTTGAAAATCTATACTCCAAAAACTAGAAAATCTTGAAGACAGCAATAAATTCCAAGAGATATAACCTACTCAGATTGAACCAGAATGATATAGAAGATTTAAACAGATCAATTTCAAAAAATGAGATTGAAGAAGCCATTAAAAGTCTACCAACAAAGAAAAGCCCAGGACCAGATGGATTATCAGCCAAATCTACCAGACCTGTAAAGAAGAACTAATACCAATTTTCCTCAAATTATTGCACAAAACAGAAAAGGAAGGAACAATTCCAAACTCATTATATAAAGCTAGTATCACCTGATGCCAAAACCAGACAAAGATACATCAAAGAAAGAAAACTTCAGACCAATATCCCTGATGAATATAGATGGAAAAATTCTCAATAAAAAACAGGTAAATTGGGCTGGGGATGTGGCTCAAGTGGTAGCACACTCGCCTGGCATAAATATTTAAAAAATTCTCTCTCTCTGTCTCTCTCTGTCTCTGTCTCTCTCTCTTTAAAAACAAAGCAAAACAAAAAACAGGCAAATCACATACAAAAATACATTAAAAAGAAAGTGTACCACAGCCTAGTGGGGTTCATCCCAGGAATGCAAGATTGGTTCAATATATGGAAATCAATAAATGTAACTCATCACATCGATAGACTTAAAGACAAGAATCACATGATTATCTCAATAGATGAAGCCGACTCATTCTAAACAGAGAAAAATGGAAGGCATTCCCTCTAAAAACAAGAACAAGACAGGGATTCCCACTTTCACCACTTTTATTCAACACAGTCCTTGAATCTCTAGCCAGAGCAATTAGGCAAAAGAAAGAATAAGGAATACGAACAGAAAAAAAAAGAGCTAAAAGTATCTCTGTTTGCTGATGACATGAACATGATTCTGGGTTCAATCCTCAACACCACATAAAAATAAATAAACAAAATAAAGGTATTGTGTCCAACTACAACTAAAAAAAAAAAAAAAAAAAAAAAAACACTTCTCTAAAGGATTCTCCAACTTCTGCTCTCTGAAAGTAGCTGTTTCTACACTTAGGAAACTTTTTTTTAACTTTGTGCATATTCTATGCAAGTGTTACCTTCCCTATTAGACTGTAGCCTCCTTAAGGTCCAGGATATAATCATGCCTGTGTGTTCTTTACAGTGTCCTGATGAAAGGATTTCTCTAAATGTTGTCTGCTGAACAGTGTTTTTCACATTTTCCAGTACACCAGAAGCTTCTGGAGTGCTGGTTAAAAATGCTAATGGACAGAAACAACTCTTGTGTGGGATTTGGCAAATCTGGGATGGAACCTGAGAATACATCTTTTCCAAAAGTGCCCAAGGTGATTCTGGCAATCCTCTCAGATGAACACTTGTGAAAACCTGACCCAGAATTACCTTTATTGTATATAAATAAGACAGGAGGATAGGAGGACAGGTCATCCTATATAAGTACAAAGGGTTGGTAAAATAAGGACCATTGACAAAGTGTTGGGGCCATCATTACCAACTTTTAGCAGGACAAGGTGCCTTCTGTAAGTGGTAAAAGAGTCTTACAGGAGTTGGGGTTGTGGCTCAGTGGTAGAGTGCTTGCCTAGTATGTGTGAGGCCCTGGGTTTAATCTTCAGCACCACATAAAATAAATAAAATAAGGGTGTTGTGTCCAACTTCAATTGAAAAATAAATATTTAAAAAAAATTTTTTTTAAAAAAGAGTCTTATAGGTCTAATCATTTAGTGGGGGTGGTGGGAGGCCAGGCAATGGCACTATAAAATGGAGAAATGCAAATGTGAGGAGTCCCTTCAACAAAGCCCACTGTCAGGCTGCAATGGGGGTGGCCTCTGCTGCACACAGTCCATTCTGGGAAATCCAGGATACGGAAAGGTTACCATACCCTTCGCTCAACAGAAATAGTGGCCATACAATGGATGAGGAGTTCATTCTTGCTTTAACTTTGGAACACTTATTAAAGAGAAAGAAAGTACTCAACTAATAATGTATTTCTGAGAACTCCATTTCTGTCAATGTAATTTTAGGTGAACCTTCACTGTTGTGGTTTCTGATAATCACTTACATTACTTAGTCATCTTATTTGGCTTCCCATTGTCCCATAACAAGATTTAAAGTGAATATGCCAGTAAACTTTCCCTGGATTGTTTGTGTAGTCTTTAAATGGTTGCTTTATTCAATGATCTGGCCTAAGAATAAAAATCAAGAAGAAGCAATGTAGTCATTCAGAGTGTGTCCTGGAATCAGCTGACTAGGAATGGCACTCGGCTCTACCACTTCTAAATATGCAACTCTGACTCAGGTACTTTATCTCTGTTTCAGTTTCCTCATTTGTAAAATAAGAATAATAATTGTGCCTATCTCCTAAGGTTGTTGTGAGCATAAAAATGAGCAATTATATGTCAAGTCCTTATAAGAGCCACTTAAATATTGGCTCTCTTCCTCAATGAAATCATCAGCATCATCAAAACAAACTCAGTGACACTTGATATTCTACTGTGGGGGTGAAAGTGTACAAGAACCCTCCCAGCTGTAATAATTCTAGGTTATGACTATATCAATAAAGGATATACACAGAAAGTTAGGGTTGGGTTTTGATTCAAATTCAAATTATTTTAATGGTATGAACACTGCTCTCTTAAAATACATTATAACATAAATGATCTATAAAAGTGAACTTTGTTTTGAAACAAATTTTGATTTTCTTTGGAGGATATGAAGCAAAATTGTACTGAACAAGAATGAGCACACTTCAGAGAACTACACATTCAACAACCCCCATTTCCCAGCATTAGTCACAAAAGAACAAGAAACAAGAAAGTAGCATGTACTATCAGTCACAAAAGGGTCATCCATCCTTGGGTTCTTTTCAATAGAGGCTCGAGGAAAACAGAAGGGCAGTCTTCTCCTACCTTCTATCACTTTTGCTTTAACCCCTGAAAGTGCTGGAGCTTTGTAAGCTTCTTATGAACACACGCCATTTCTTGGAAGGGTAGGATAATAATTCCTATAGGTTCATTATCTGTTCTTCCAAGAAACATTTTTTCCCAGCTTCTTTTAAAATTCACTGTCTCAGTACCACACTTAACTTCTAATCTAATGAACTGTTCTCTTCATGATTTCATAGATTCAAATCTATTTCCTGTCTTCTTTCTAATGGGGGTTTGTTATTCTTTTATTTAATCAGTTTCTCTTTGTTCCTCTGATTATCTCAATGGCTTCTCTCTTCTAAAACATGCATGAATGCCCACAAACATAATTTTGCTCCAGTTTCAGAGGTTCACAAATTACCTGGAAGATAATCTGAAAGATGGTCTGAAAGATTGAGAGATAAAGCCTAGGAAAAGTGTACCAAGTCTTGATTAGCGTGACTAAATAGTATAAAGTCTTGATGATTAATAAGTCCTGCTCTAGACTTTAGGTCCTAAGTAAGAGAAATATGATTCTGCCTGTGTTTCTTAAGGAAACGGAGGACTTTGCTGAAAAAGCTCATTGGGCCAACACTCAATGCTAAAAAGTGGAAAAGCCAACTTCCTTTTTTTAATGAGAAATATGTTTTCAGCTTTATATTTAAAGTTGTATTTTTTTATTTTATTTTATTTTTTTATTGATTTAAAAAATGATAGCGGAATACATTACAATTCTTATTACACAAATATACCACAATTTTCATATCTCTGTATATAAAGTAGGTTGACACCCAATTTGTGTCTTCATACAAGTATTTTGGATAATGATGTCCATCAATTCCACCATCCTTGCTAACCCGCTGCCCCTTCCCTTTCCCTCCCACCCCTCTTCCCTATCTAGAATTCATCTATTCCTCCCATGCTCTCCCTCCCTACCCCACTATGGAGTCAGCCTCCTTGTATCAGAGGAAACATTTGGCATTTGTTGTTTTGGGATTGGCTAACTTCACTTAGCATTATCTTCTCCAACGCCATCCATTTACCGGTAAATGCCATGATTTTATTCTCTTTTATTGCTGAGTAAAATTCCATTGTGTATATATGCCACATTTTTTAATCCATTCACCCACTGAAAAAATGAAAAAATGCTCATCATCTTTAGCAATTAGAGAAATCAAAACTACCCTAAGATATCATCTCACTCCAGTCAGAATGGCAGCTATTATGAAGACAAACAACAATAAGTGTTGGCAAGGATGTGGGGAAAAAGGTATACTCATACACTGCTCGTGGGACTGCAAATTGATGCAGCCAATATGGAAAGCAGTATGGAGATTCCTTGGAAATCTGGGAATGGAACCACCATTTGATCTAGTTATCCCTCTCCTCAGATTTTACCTAAAGGACTTCAAAACAGCATACTACAGGGACACAGCCACATCAATGTTTATAGCAACATAATTCACAATAGCTAAACTGTGGAGCCAACCTGGAAAAGCCAACTTCTGCCACAGCTTTATATTAGAATAAAAACAAAACAACAGTCCAGAATATATGTAAAAAAGAAAATTTCCTTCCATTATCCCTGGATACTTATAAGTCTGCCCTTATTAGGAATGAATGAGGACAGGTGTTAAAAGAAGAATTAGGTCTATAGTAGCATCCTATTTTCAAGTAAAAAACATAGAACAAAACCAATAAAATTTTCACAAAAGGAACAGGATCAAGATGACTTATTGAGAGGCTAGGTGAGTCCACAGTTCTAAATATTTAAACCACAAAGCACAGATTTTCTAAAATTCATTGAAAATGGATAGAGTAAGGTATATAACAAACTAAATCTAGAACTTATACCTACTAAAGATAAAGAGGTTTTTAAAAATATAGTTTGTGTATACACTAAATTTCCAGGAAATGGGAAGAAATCCCAGACTTTCTGAAAATAAATTAATACATACATATATGCATTAATTAGTTTCTAAGAATGTGATTATTAAATAAATTGATGGAGACTGTCTTTGTTCATAATATTAGCCAGAGTTGTTCACTATATCACCATAAGCAATGTCACTTTTTCTTTTCTGGGTTTGTGACCTGTGTTAAATGAAACTTTTTTTCCAGAATTACCTTGGGCTTCTTTCCATTGGTAGATGAGTCTCCTCTATACCTGCCATCCCAAAACGTGACCTATGTTCTTCCCATTCAATGAAATGCATTTATAAAAACATAAAGGATCAATATAAAAATATCACTGCCCTAAAGTAACTTTGTATGATGATGCAAACATTCCATATAATATGATGACTGAGCACTTAATATGGCTAATGTGAGTTAGGAATTAGAAATTAAATTTTTGTATTCTATTTAATTTTAATTAATTAAAATCCAAATTTGAAGTCATGTGACAGTGCAGTTCTAGAAAATTTCAAGTTGATAATAAAAATAATACTCATATCTATTCAACAATATGTAAATACATATTATGGTGGGAAGATTAGTTTTATAGGAAAAATAGCAACATGGAATAATTTGTCATGATAAATGACAGCTACTACTTAGATCCAGCAACATCAAAGACTGAATCTCTATGCAGACCATTATCAATCCCTGTAATTTTCCCCTTTTTTTCCTTTTTGTTCTTCCTCAAATCTGTGTGATGTACCAGACACGCACAAATAAACCATCTTAGATATTTAAGGGCTAAAATTACATTTTCCTTACAAGTAGCTTCTTCTATGTTACAGTCAGAAAAACTATGGCAGATAGAAGTAAGGCTAGTGACCCAGTGATACCCAAAGGTATAAGGGTGTAAAAGGATTCACAGCTTGGTGTTTTGTTTTGTTTTTCCCTCCATCTCTCTCTTAAGTTTCTCAATTACCTATAATTTCTTGCAAGAACAGAAAATTTAATTCCTTTATGAATGGTAAAAATTTGCCACTTCATAAATTAATTTTTTTTTAGTTGTAGATGGACACAATACCTTTATTTTATTTATTTTTATGTGGTGCTACAGATCAAACCCAGTGCCTCACATGTGCTAGGCAAGTGCCCCACCCCTGAGCTACAACCCCAACCCTCATATACTCTTATAATGTTCATCCTGCAAAATAAAATGTAAGTCATGTTGATTCTCCATTAGAAAAATGGCTATGTTTAGTGCTGGTGAATAATGAATTAAATTATCCAAAAAATATCCACACAACTTCATGCAATGTCTACTTTTTTACATCATTTTTAAAAAACTAGGATAAAAAGAACTCCAGATATTAGTTTTTCAGAAATCTTATATTTCCTATTAAAACCAAAGAATATCACTGTCCTGAAAGCAAATACGATGACTCCAATGAGCCATTCACAACAGAACAGCCCGTGTTCCACTGCTTGATGTGCTTCTTTCTTTCAACTTCAAGTGCTTCTTCTGACTGATCTTTGTGAACTCCAGCCTAAATAGATTCAATCTGAGCCTTCCCCAGGACTGCTCTCTTCCGCTGTGCACTTTCTCAGACCATATGCTACCATAAAGAGCCTGCATGTCTGAGCTGAGAAGGAAAGGGGCAATTAAATCTGGTTTTGCATTTCTGCATTAAGGACGTGGTTTAAAGACTTACCTTTGGAGAGGTTTTTGACATTCTTTCCACAGACATTCTTTAACATCTGTCAGTGCATGCTACTGATGGTTCTCATAGACTTAAAATAGACAGAATCTCCCTGACTAACTCTTTGATATAAATATATTAAGTAATACAAAGCCTACAAACACCAGACTTGGATTGAACCTCATTATCCAAAGAGAATACTGGGAGGATTCCTGTCTTTGCTAGTCAAATTAGCTGTCTTTCTATAATCATAATTCTTAAGGGTTTTAAAAATAGTTCTTTTTAAAAAATATTTATTTTTTAGTTGTAGTTTAACACAATACCTTTATTTTATTTATTTATTTTGATGTGGTGCTGAGGACAGAACCCAGCACCTTGCACATCTATAGTTGAGTCACAAACCCCAGCCCTAAAAATAATTCTTTTGAAATCATTCATCACTTATGGTTTCAGCTCAAGAAGTCAAAATCATTTAGATTTTTTTTATCCTCACTTTCTCATAATTCCTTAAAGTTTTAAGACTACAATAGTAAATTTTTCTTTTTTTAAGAGGAAAAAAAATAACACATTTCTAATGGATTAACTAAGAGCAATTTGATTTTTGTAATTCTCACAGTCATGTTGGTGTATATGTATAGCTGGCAGCCACAGCTGAGTGTATGTGTGAACATGTAAGAATGGGTGTCCTTAGCTCTTTTTTTGTGTGTGGTTGTAGACGGACAGAATACCTTTATTTTATTTGTATGTGGTGCTAAGGATCAAACCTAGCGCCTCGCACATGCTAGGCAAGCGCTCCACCACTGAACTACAGCTACAGCCCTACTTAGCTCTTTTTTAAATGAACTGTCTGGGCCTCAACCTCCTCATGGTTAAAAAGCAGAGTTAGAAAATACCCATGGTCTAGGGAACTGATATATACTGCAGTGACATTAAGCACAAAATTGATAAAATATAAATACAAAATGCAAGAATTTAAATATTTATTAGCTATATAAAATTTTGTGATAGACTTCAATATCCAATTAATAAATAAACTTCTATTGTAGATTATCTGATATATTTTGGATTTGTCCCACCTTTTAAAAGAACTATAAGACATGTTTCTTAGATTTATCCAGTCTCTTGCTTCTTTGTGTTCAATCTCTAGGATGCCTATAAAGAGTCTTCCATTTAGTTGGGCATGGAGTGGTGTATGCCTCTTATCCCAGTAGCTCAGGAAGCTGAGGCAGGAGGATTGAGAGTTTAAAGCCAGCCTCAGCAACTTAGTGAGACCCTAAGCAACTCAGTGAGACCCTTTCTCTAAATAAAATACAAAAAAGGCTAGGGATGTGGCTCAGTGGTTGAGTGCCCCTGGGTTCTGTCCCAGGTACCAAAGATTCTCTTATTTGTTCTTTCTATTCCTTACCTGATCATAAGCATGTAACATTTCACAGGCCCTAACTGGTTTCTGTACAATCTGTTATGTAAGTGGCTAATTGTTTTGAATGTATACTTTAATTTTTTTATTGCTTGCTACTCTACTATCTGTATTGTAGTAACTAACATATAGGTAATAAATTAAAAGTGAGAGAGTGTTCATAAACTTTAACTTAATATTTTCATTCATCATTAAATTTAAATAAATCTAAGTCCTAGTTAATTCTCTCAGGCCATTATAAGATGTAAATTGAAAATAAAAAGTGTTATAATCTTAATTTCTACTACCTGAATTATTACTATTTAAAATTCTGTGCAGAACCTTGCATGGTAGCATAGATCTATAATACTAGCTACTGAGAGGCTGAGGCAGGAGGATTTCAAATTTTAAGCCAGGCTGGGCAACTTGGCACAAGACCCTGTCTTTAAAACAAACAAACAGCAACAAAATGGGCTGGGGATGCAGCTCCATAGCTCTATTTGGGGGTGGGGGGCTGGCTCTCAATAGCTCTACTCTTTGATCACGTGGAATATATATGTATGTTATATATGTAGTTCATTACCTATGGTTCATTCTATGACCTAACAACCTTATCAAGTCCATTATTATTTTTTAAAAAGTTGAAAATTTGTGCCTAGTCAGAATATGAATATTCATATATGAAGGGGGGAGTATGTGAAAAGATCCAAAGGAAACAGGAATATGTGTTTCAGGCACCTGAATTAGGCTGATGATTACAATCAGGATCAAATCTAGTGCCAGCACTATGGCATCTAAACAAAGAGGAAAGGAATTCATTTTGTATTATGTAATTTTCACTTGATGACAAGGAAAGGATATCATTGGCAGAAACAGTTTTGTCAGTGGACAATATGGGTTTGCTTGTGATTGAGTATAAAAAATCCACCTTTTCTGGGCTGTTTACTTATCTATAATGTGAGGACAACACACAACACTTCACAACATTGTCAGGAGGTTTAGAGCATTAGAAGGTATAAAAAGTGAACGGCAAGTAATCAGTAATAACAGCTCTTATAAAATTTACTGTATTAATATTTATACCTAAAGTGCAACAGACAAATCAAAGAACAATAATTACAAATATGGTATTTTATTTTACTTATTTTTAATGGACATTGAACTCAGGAGAGCTCTATAACTGAGCTACATCCCAGCCTTTTATTTCTTATTTTGAGGCAGATTTAACTAAGTTGCCCAGGCTGTCCTTGAACTTGTGATCCTCCTGCCTCAGCCTTCCAAGTCACTTTCAAGTTTGGGTTTATGGAAGATACAGCAGAACTATTCAAATGGACAAGTCTAGAAGCAAACTTCAACATACATAAAATAAATGGCAGGAGAACAAAACTTATGGAAGGAATCCTTTATATTTGGGGATTTGGGGCTGAGGGAGAGGAACAACAACATCCAGAAATTATAATTTACAGGGATAGACTTGGAAGTCAGAGCTGGGAGACTTAATAGAATAGCCTGTGGACACTCGTTAAACTTTTTTGTCTTCTTTTAAAGAAAGCAAATCTGAATCCTGAGGTGCAACCTAGGCTCTGTCAAAATCAATAGGGAAAAGCTGGAAATTTACGTTACATTTGGGAAAAAGCCCCTCAATTGGGTCTGTCTCGTGGACCTAATAAAAGACTATTGATATATGTGTTCATAAGTTATTCTCTGAGTGTTTGTTATAACTCAATTCCAAATGGTTTGTGGTAGTTTGGAACCAACGTGAATCTTGCTTCATTCAAGCATTCATTTTCCTAACAAGTAAATTCAGTTTCAACACTGCATAGAAGATGAAATTATCAGGTATGAAAAGAGCAAAACTGTTTTTCCATTGTGAAAACTGAAGAGATTAATCTGTATGCTCATCTAAACAGAAGGCCAAATCATCATAGGCTGGCTGTGGTTGTATTTTTATGACCACAAGACAGGAGATTTTCAAATTCACTTACATGACACTCCAGAACCTAGAACTTTCTATCAGAGATGAGTCAAACTTCAGCTTGAAAATGACTTTACAGCAGATACTATCTTCAGATTATCTCATCTCTAAAACATCTTTGTAATGTTCTTTCTTGGTAAAACATGAAATATGTCTCCAGATTCCTACCTAATTTGATGAACTTTTGACTACATTAGAAGTTCTAAATTTATTGTGCTGTTCCCTTTTAGTTTTCTTTGATCTTGTTTGTGTCTCTCTAAATTAGTTACTTATGATAGGTAATTTGTTGAATTTTTACAAACACCTGTACAACACCAATGAGGTCGGAGGGCTACAGAAAGAAATTAAGAAACTATCCCCTCTCCCCGCAATCCCTGGTGGCAAAAATGGAGTGGAAAGCCATATACACTAATTCCCTCAGTGGAAGGTAGAAACACTTTATTAATTAGATCTCTATGCCTTCTCAACAAGAGATGAAACTTAATCAGAGACTTTCTGAAAGCTACACACTTTAAGAGACTCTTACCACAGTTGCCAATGAGGGCCAGTGATCTTTCATAAAGCATCAGACCCATGCACAGATTTTGTGCAGCCTAGAGTGTGGTAAAGAGCCACCTTTCTAGTACCTGACCCAGCATCCATGAAAGGAGGGGTGACAAGCAGAGTTTTGGGTAAGGGTGGAACATAAAGGCTCCTCTCCCACACTGACCAGGCTCATGTTAGGCTTGGTTTAAGGAAAGACTTTGGGGCTTGGAAGAGAGCTTGGGACTTGAAAATTTTTAGGCTCTGATACTTGCCCTTTTTGCACTCCCAACTCTGAGTACATTAAATATTTAAGTTCATGTTCTTTATTAAAATCCAAAGGCACAGAAGTTCCATGAAAAAAAAAAGTCAACCACATATGTACAGAAAAGCAGTTTAAAGGCACATCATGTGATAAGATAGATTCAGATTGTTGCAGGCTCATCAAGAGGTAATGATGTGTTTTGTTGTTTTATTTTTGTTTTTTGTGCTGCTTGGTATCAAACCCAGGGCCTCACACATTAGGCATGCATTCTACCACTGAGCTACATCCCCAATCCAATAATGTGATTTGGTTCCCAAGAGAGCTAATGTACTTTTAGGTTAAATTAGTATAAGTATGTATTCCATATATATATAATGTATATTCAACATAATAATCTCAATATAGTAACTGATAATTGGAATCTACATAGAAGAGGACATTGAAAAAATCTGGTATTATTTTGAATGAGAATCTTAGAAAGGAAGGTACTCATTAGGTTAAAAAAATAGAGGACCTTAAACCTATCTGGATTATAAAGACCTTAATATTAAAATTATAATACTATTCATATTAACAAAGAAATGGAAAAAAACCTAAATGTACATCAACTGACAATGGATAAAGAAAATATGGTACATATCTATCATGGAACACTATTTTGCCATAAAACAAGAACAAAATCTTGTCATTTGTAACATACATAGAACTGCAGATCATTATGTTAAATGAAATTATCCAGACACAGAAAATTAGTACTGTGTGATCTCACTTGTATGTGGTAAGTAATAAAGGTGATCTCATAGAAGCTGAGAGTAGAAAGGTGGCTACGAGGCTGGGGAGAGTAGGGAGGGATGAGGAAGGGCTGAACAATGGGTGCTAAGTTGCAGCAGGACAGGAGCAAGAGGCTGTAGTGTTCTGTTGCACAGCAGGGTGACTGCAGTCCACAATAACCTGCTGTATATTTCAAAAGGATCCAAGAAAGGTTCTTGAAAGTTTTACCATAAAAAAAGATAAATGTTTTGAGTAGACATATTTATCCTGATTAAAACATTACACAGTATAGACGTCTATCAAAATACCACATGGTACACCATAAAAATGTACAATTTTAATGTTTTTATGTATCAATTAAAAATTAAAATGAAAAACAAAACAGCTTATGACAAAACAAAGTGACATACATTTTGTGTGATTATTTCACGTACCTCCAAAGAAGCAGAAATAAGACAAACGGTAGAAGCTTCAAGATGGAACAGACTTAGTTTATTTCAGTTTAATAGGAGGAAGAACTTCTAACAGAGCTGGCTAGAAAGGGTGTTGTTTTGTATATTAAGGGTATAAACTGCAGAGAATTTCTATAATGCATAATAACTGTGGCAACAATGGAGTTTGAATTTGGTAAGAGGTTAGATGACTTTCAAGATTCCTTCCATTTCTAACGTTTTTGATTCTACTACTCAGAAAGCCTATTGGGTTGCTCACACCAGCAAGCATAAAAGTCACTCCTGTGAAGGTTTAAAAAAAGTTGGGCATGGGGCTGCCAAACAGTCAGAAGGTGCTTCACTACCTCTTCACACCATGAAGCATGGTCATCTCAGAATGACTCACACCACATTCAAAGGTGCCTGGATTTAT
This sequence comes from Callospermophilus lateralis, assembly GCF_048772815.1. NCBI lineage: Eukaryota > Metazoa > Chordata > Mammalia > Rodentia > Sciuridae > Callospermophilus > Callospermophilus lateralis. Next base: position 65,026 of record NW_027514579.1, on the reverse strand, counting down.
TCCCAATGCAGTACCATTATACAAAAGTGAATTATTCATCAAGTTCAAATCTGAAACTAAAGATAATACTTGGCATGGTTCCTGGCCAACTAAGCTGTGTTTCACTTAATTGACCTGGCAACACAAATGTTTTACCCGTTATCTTAATCATTTTCGCAGGTAGGCAATCCCCAAATTTCTGTTCTTTGGTATATAAATGATAAAGAGCCCTAAAGAGGTCTAATGTAGAAAATTTTTTATGTTACCTATGTTACTCTCTTTTAATAAATTCATGCTAGTGTAGTATTTTCAAATTCACTCTGTCATACTGTACTATGCTATCCAAAGTAGGCATGTGGTCAATGTTTGTAGAAGACTATAGTAAATATACACTTTTAAATGCTGTGCAAAACATCTACAACTTGCTTCTGCAAACTGGGGTCTGAGCCCTTCAGGTTGCTCCTCAACTTGGCCTCCAAACTCACCACTGAAGTATTTATTTTACATCCTGAGGAGCAGATTAAGTGTTGACAAAGTGTGACTCAGCTTAGTATGTTACCCTGGGCTCTGGGTCACTCCTGTGAAAACAGGTGCAACCACACAGTAGCCACAGTGCTAGACTCAGCAAGTTGACCATATTTTTTGTTTCTTATCCAAGGAAAGAAATAAGGATTTCTGCAGGGTGACTCTCTTCTAAATGCTAATAATAAAATATTGTCAAGAGTCAAGTGCCTCTGAAATATAAAGTTCTGCAAAAAGATTACATACTTCATCTGTGAATTTAAAAAAAATAAAAGCATCTATTTATGATTTTAAATTGTAAACAGAAGCTCTTTATTTGCTTTTGTTTCTGTTTTTATTGCAGTAGGAGATGAAGGCAATTTTCTTAGAATTAGATAATATTATTTTAAATCTTTTATTTAAATATTCAAATAACAACATTCAAATAACAATAAAATTCCAAAGAAAGAATATTAGGTGTATTTTGACTAATAAGTGTCTCTGAATAAATCCTAATGCTTTTAAAGTAAAGCAATAGAGTAAGATAGTGACTGAAATTTTTTTTTTAATTTTTAATTTGTTTTAATTAGTTACAATGACAGTACAATGATCTTGACATATCATAATTTGAATCAGATGGGATATAATTTCTCATTTTTCTGAGTGTACAGGTTCCAGAATTACATTGGTCATGCAGTCATGTATATACCCACAGCAATAATAATGTCTATTTTATTCTTCTGTCCTTGCATTCTGAAAACTTCTTCTTCACTATGAAGAAAGAATTAATAGTCCTTAATAAGAAACTCTTAAGTTTGACCAGCATTCACCTTCTCTATGAAATTCTATTTTAGAAGTTTCCCCATCTAGCTTTTCTTGCCCATGTAAATGGACTTCCTAAATCAGTGTTATAGAAAGGGAAAAGATTTTCAAATCCTAGAACTTTTTAACCTGTTGAGAAAATGAATGCAGAAACAACAGAATTTTGTCTAGGGAGCGTATATTATGTTATGTTAATAGGTAAAGAAAGTCAGTTTATTGGTCTACTGGCCAGAAATAACTAAAATTAGCATGGACACACTCCTTTTCTGTGAATGACTCCAGGACTGCAGATTGTTATGTAACCTTGGGCAAGATATTTATCTTTTCTGTGAGTACTATAAAATGGGATTGCTTGAAGACTGTATGAAAGAATGCATATAAAAGACTTATTAAATTTTCAAGAAAGTCCTGCCAAGGTGGCTTTGATTTAACAAGGAGATAATTCAGGTGCAGAACTACCTATTTTCTGTCATAATCAGGGTAGGCCTGGCAGGAAGGTTACTGGGGCTGAAAAGACTTGGTAGGTGGGCTGTCTCTTGCAGGGAACAGACAGAGGTTGACCAAGAAGTATTCAAAGATTTTGTATTCAATGAATTTGAGCTTAACCTTTCTTTCCGAGACAGGGTCTCACTATGTTACTCAGGCTGTTTCCCTGAGAAAGTTTAACTTTTGATGAGTACAAATCAGCTAAAGACTTCTAATCTATTAGATATGTAACAGCAGCTGGACCTCTTGAGCAAGTGTGTTTCTAGGCCCCAGAGAGCCTGTCTGCTGACCACAGAACCCCATCACTGAGAACATGTGAACAGAACGGGAACACTTATGGTGGGGACTCTTTCATGTCTCCACCTCCTTTTATAAGGATACCAATTCCATTGGATTAGGGCCCCACCTTATGAACTCACTTAACCCTTACTACATCCTTATAGGTTTTACAAGTACAGTCATATCAGTGATTAGGAATTCAACATAGGAATGGTTAGGGGAGACGAAGGTAGAACTTAGTCCATAACAGGGTATTTTGTCATATGAATTCTTATTTGTGGGAGTTCAAGCAAATGTTCAACTTATATGAAACACCCATTAGTCACTAACTATGTGCTAAACAAAAACTCAGAACATGAAGTCTGTGATCTTAAGAAACTTAGAATTGGATAGACAACTATAATAAAAAAAGGCATATTATACCAAAGATAGATATAAATGTAAAGAATTTTATTAGAAATTTCACGGAACTTCAGGAAGATGAACTGAAATTAATATTCAGTTTTATAGAATGAGTAGGAACTAACCAGTGAAGCAGACAAGAAGAGCCAGACCTACCTTACAGTACAACTGCTATGAAAAGTCTTCCCCTGATTACCCCAGCCTGAATATATTTATCCTCTTACTGAGTTTCAAGAATAATTATTGTTTGCACAGTTCATTTAGCCATTAAAGAAGTACTGCTCTGAGATACGGCTCCTATTATTGTCTTGAACTACTATTTAAATCTTTTGTTATCAACAACTTTTAATGAGTACATTCCATGTTTACTCACTAGAATGTAGGCTTCTCTGTGGTAAATATGTGGTGAATTCTTCAAAAGAGAAGGAGCTCAATCAATGAATGTTGCTTTGATTTGATGAAATTAAAGGATATAAAAGAGTACTTAGATGTGAAAATCAGGAGCCTTATAATCTGGTTCTAACTCCTGAATAACGAGGTTATTAAAGATTAATTTTTCTGGGTCTCATTTTTCTTCAGTCAAAAAACAGTGTGGACTAGTTACCTATGATTCTTACAAGACCTAAACCTTGATGAAGATATTAGTTCAATCTCTAATTCTCCAACCCTATCTAATTGGTGGTGATATTAAAGTTTCCAGTCTCTACTACTTTTTATAGTCTCCTTTTCCTTCCTGTTTGAATTTTATGTAAGCAATTAAAAGGCCATAAAAATTCATTCAATACTATATGTAACATAACAGGGGAGGGGGGAGGCAACTAAAAAACATTCAATTATCAGTCCTTAACATTTACACGTTGTTCTTAAAATATAGCTAAAACATAAGTTAGCATCTAGTACAGCACAGATAATTATTTTACTTCAAGTAAATAATATGAAAGACCAGGACCAATAATACTGACAGGCCAATTAAGAAATATTTGCCTTTGTTTTCTAGTAATTCAGTTTACACACACACACACACACACACACACACACACACACATATATATATATATATATATATATATATATATATATAGTTTAAACATTTCACAACACAATATATGTATTTAAACAAAAAACAGTCCACGTATATGTAAAGAAATTGAGAAAATATAAATCATACATCTTTATTTTGTAACAAAACCTTATCTTAAAAGAATTAAGAAGTGAATTAAGAAGAAATGACTCAATTAAAAAGATATTTCTATTATAACTCCCCCCAAACACTAGTAATTATCAAAAAAAGAAGTGGTTCTGTTTGAAAAATGGTTACAGTTCTAGCTTTACAGTCACAAACTCTTTTGTTGAATTACATTAAATAAATTGGTTGTTAAAAACTAGCGCTTACAAAAGTAATTCTGAGGCCCAAGTATGGGACAGGCTCCATGACCACAAAACTATGCCAGCTCTACCTTTTAAATAGAGTTTGCCAAGATGAGTGTGTTATTAGCCAGGCTTGGCTGAAACAATCCATTGCCCACAAAGCTACTTTAATGTACTGTCTCTATTGAAAATCACAGTAATCCAACAATACATTACGATACTTTCCCATCACTGCAGCAATTCCCACCACAGGCAACACTTTGTCTCCAACAAAGAAGCCTCACATCCTACGTCTGCAAAAACCCCAGTCCTGACCATCACTGTGAGGCTGCCAAGAGGAACATCTGTGCGCTCGACAGTGCACAAAACTGGCTCTTTTTTTCCCCCCTCCTCTCTCTTTCTTTTCCCTTCTTTCTTCTATTTCTTCTTTCTTTATTTCCTAGACAATAAACTGTGTGATTGCTTGGTGAGGAAATGGTCTTTCATTCCCTTCCTCTTCCCTTTTGTTTGTTTGTTTTTCATGACAGTCAAACAACTACATCTGCCATCCACTATTACTTTATCTATACCCCAGAAAACACAGGAAAGTTTATTTTCTGGTTTCATATGATCTTAGACTTGAGAACAGTGGAAAAGTGTTCACTTTGAAGATGAGGATCTCTAAAGGAATATTAATAAAAGTAAGATACCCAATTCTGAGAATATTCTAGAACTTCATTCTGAAGAGCAATAAATCCAAATGAAACACTAAAAAAATGGTAATATACTCTTAAGAGTAAGAAACTTGCAAACTATATGTTCCCTGTAGAATACTGACAGTGTAAGCTAGTGTTTCATAAGAATAAAACATCTTTTGGTATTTTATACCAAGACAGACCATTCTGTTATGCTTATTTCACCTCAAATTAATAAAATTGGGCTTGAGGAAGTAAAAGAAATTGAGGCAGAAGAGACAAATGGACAAAGATGTAACTAGGGATTCACCATAAAAGAATCACATATTCCAAGCCTTAAACCTTGATCTACCCACTAGAAAAGAATTCTTAAGCTCATTAATGATTAAATAAGTGAAAATTAAATCTAGATACTTTTGCTATTGATATGGTTAATATTTTAGAAAAAGCGTACTCATGTTTACAAAAGAATGGACTAATCGAGATTTTAAACTAGTATTACCTTTTTAAAAGAGAACAATTTGGCAATACAAATATTTACACCAATTTGTCTGGCAATTCTACTTCTAGAATTGTCCTACACAAGTGAAATGAGAAGGGTGTAAGGATGTTTACTGTGCTTTATTTAAAATAAAAGCAATTTAGAAACCACCTAAATATTCATCTATAATATGTTGGCTAAATAAGTTATGATACATCTTTGCAAAGAATACTATACTACCAAAAATATAAGGCTTTTAAGAGAACATGCATAACTGGCTGTAGTGTAGCAGTTCTTTCAACAAAGCATCAGTTGACAACTATCCCTGTAAGGGTTGAGACCCACAGGTGGTCTGCAGTAGAGAAAATCAAAGAGGAGATGAATATGTTCATTAAATAGTTCATAAGTGATAATAGCAGATTATAAAATATGATATGTAATGACAACCCACCTTTTAAAAAAATGTGTGCCTGCTTAGAAAAAAAAGAATGACAGTAATATTATCTCATGGTGGTTTGATAGTGATATTATATTTATCTATTTTATAATAAACATGTTCTTAGTTTTATAATGGGGGGGAGAAACTTCCTTGTAATATTGCCTCAAAATAGATGGTAAATTTTAACATGTTATCATTAAAGAAATAAAAAGTATCTTTTTTCTTCTGAAAGATACATTAGCATTGTCCTAGGTTTTCAAAATTTGTTCTGTTATAAATCACATAAAATTTAATTTGAAAGTTATAAGATACAGGTCAGTACAATAATTTAAGGGACCAGGACAAAAAAATCTTGGGTTTCTTACTTTAAGTAGTAGTAGACAATTGCAAAGTTATAGCTTAAAAATTTACTGAAGATATGAGTTACAACTGATTGAGACTGATTTTTTCATAGTCAGAAAGATCATGTAAAACGTATCTCCAATTTTTGGTACACTGTATTATAACTGTGTTTTTGTGTGTGTGGTTATTGATAGATGAGGAATAGTTGGGAAATTATGAAGTTTTTATTCTTTAAATCAAAGACAATGCAGGACTATTAAATTTTTACTTTCCTGGTACCTTACACTGCCACACTGATATGTTCAAATAATCTATAAGAAAATGTGCCCTGGTTTGGGTTCTGGATTTCTCACTGTACACAAGTGTTCTTGTTATATTTTTAAAGAAGTACTTTACTAGAAGTTAATTCATCTGGCTTGTCTGTGTGTTCATTAGTATACAACCACATTATGCTCATAAATAAGAGGCAGAAGAATAATCTCAATATGTGAAGACCTGTCAAGAAATAAGGCCCTTTGAAAGGATGTGCAGATTCCTTCTGAAGCAGTTACTCACACATGAAGTGTAGGGAGCTCGCCTATCTCCTCAAGTCTGAATGCCATGCCACCAAGGCATGGTGGGGCACATGCTCCTATGATTAATACTATTTGTCACATGTTGTGTCTTGCACTTAGAATGTCATTTCATTTATTCACACACAACTTTAGAGGTACACATTCATATTACCATTTTCCAAGTGAAAAATCTTTCCCAAAGTGACAAGGCTAGGAAATGTTAGAGCTGAGATCCAAACTCTGCTCTCTTGATTGCAGTCTGTGCTCTTTCTACTATGTTATTGAGTCATGAGTCAACTGAATACTAAAATTAAGGAATTCATTATGGTAGAAGTTCTAGTAGTGACTGTTACCAGACTAAAAGAATACTTTACCGTTGCCAGTGGTTTCCCTACTCTCAGACACTGGCAAAGTGCATTTTCTTAGAGAAGTGAAACCCAAATCAGATGCTTGACATAAAAGAATTTTGTAGATAATTAAACAATTTTGTTGCAAATCTGTTAAAAGGGTACATTAGAATGTTAAAATATAACTTAATTGATTTCTAGATTAATTGGATCATAGATTCAATGATATGAGTTTTCTGATCAGGAGATCCTGATTTGATTAAGAAAAAAAAAAAAAGAAAAAAGGGCGGGCACGGTGGTGCACACCTGTAATCCCAGCATCTGAGGCAGGAGGATCCCGAGTTTAAAGTCAGTCTTAGCAAAAGTGAGGCACTAAGCAACTAACTCAGTAAGATCTGTCTGTAAATAAAATACAAAATAGGGCTAGGGATGGAGTTCAGTGGTCCATTGCCAGCAAGTTCAATCCCCAGTACCAAATAAATAAATAAATAAAAATAAAGAAAGAAAGAAAGAAAAAGAAAAAAGAAAAGAAAAAGAAAAAAAATTCACCTTTATATATTTATAAACATTTATTAAATAAATAAAATCAAAAACTTAACAGAGATCTATGAATGGTAATTCTTTGGATATGCTGGGCTGGCTGTGGAAGGGGGACAAAGGTGGCTAGGGGTCCATGGTGACTACTACTTCAATTTATAGTCTCTATCCATGTGCCTCAGTTAATCATAGTTTCAGAGATATTTATAGAACATCTCTAGTGGTCACATCATATTTTTTCACATTTGAAAGCAGGACAACAGTGCTTTGAGAAAGACAGTGCCTGCTGGGGAGCATATTGATTCCTAAGTCTCATTACAATGCATGCAGTCAGGCAATCAAACATTTTCTAAGTCATCCATCAGTCCACTGTTATTTTTTCTAGTATTATGACTTAAAAGCTGAAAGAGTTGCCTATAACATACTTCCTTGCCTTTTTAAGATTATTAGAAACCTAAACATATTTCAAAATTTATTACAAAAGTCATGTTGTAATAAAGAACAAATCTGCCTTATCACTAAGAAAAGCTGATTCAACCATCCCACGACTAGGTTTCTGAGTTGTCCCCCAAACATGTATATATTGAGGGCTTGGTCCCTAAAGCAACAATGTCCAGAGATATGTCTTAGGAAATGATTGAAACATGAGTGCTCTAACCTCATCAAAAGATTAGGCAATCAAATGGATAGATTTGATGAATTAAAAATCTGAATGTACTATTGGAATGTGGTGGCAATTGTAGAAGGTAGGACCTAGTTGGATGAAGGAGGTCTCTGGGGGCATGCCCCGGAAGCATATTTCTGGTGTCTGGCCCCTTCTCCCTCTTTTTCTCTGCTTTTCCAATGCCATGAGCTGAGCTGTGTTCCTCTGCCACACCCTTCCACCACGATGCTTCTGCCTTGGAGTTAGCTGCCTATGGATTGAAACTTTTGAAACTGTGAATCAAAATAAACCTTTTCTCTTATAACTGTTTATGTCAGGTATTTGGATCACAACAACAAAAAGCTAATTAATACAGTATATATTCAAAGCAAATAAAATCAGTTTGTCAAAGATATATGCACGCTCATATTTATTGCAGAGTGCTGTAGTAATAGTGTTCACAATAGCTAAGATATGGAATCAACACAAGGGTCCATTAACAGACAAAGGGATAGAGAAAATGTGACCATATATACAATAGATTACTATTTAGCTATAAAAAGGATGAAATCCTATCACTTGCAGCAACACAGATAAGCCTGGAGGACATATAGTGAAATAAGCCAGACAACAGAAAGTCAAATAGCACACAATCTCACTCATATATAGAGTCTAAAAAAGTTGATCTTGTACAAGTTGAGAACATAATGGCAGTTACCAGAAACTGAAGTGAGGGGGTGAAGAAGACAGGGGAGACACTGGAAAATGGGTACAAAAGTTATTGCTATATTGTTATTGTTAGGTAGGAAGAGTAAAATCTGCTGTTCCGTTGCAAGGTAGGAAAATTCTAGTCAATAATAATATATTGTATATTTCAAAATAACAGAAGATTTTAAATGTTCTTGCCACAAAGAAATGATAAATGTTTGAGGAGATAGCTATACTAATTAGCCTGATTTTATCATTATAAAAATGTATAACACGCTGAAACATTACAAATGTACCCCATACATATGCTCATTTATTATGTATCAATTAAAATAATATAAAAAATTTAAAAGATCTGTTATTAAGTATTCTAATATAGAAGTTTCTTTTAAGGAGTATAACTTTTAGTGTTCTGATTTCTGTTCATAAAATTATTCTTCCTGCTGTGCTGGTACCTGCCTCAATTTCCTCTATGGTTTTTAGATGTGAATCACTTCTAATCTCTCAACTGGGAGATCAAATAATCTTATTAAGAAGTATATGTATAAGGGTTGAAAAAGCTCTTTTTGAATGCAAAAAGCAACACTGTTGTTTTTTTTGTTGTTGTTGTTCTTATTGTTTTTGGTACCCGGGATTGATCTCAGGGGCCCTCAACCACTGTGCCACATGCCTAGCCCTATTTTGTATTTTATTTAGAGACAGGGTCTCACTGAGTTGCTTAGCACCTTGCTGTTTCTGAGAATGGCTTTGAACTCCCGATCCTCCAATCTCAGCCTCCCGAGCTGCTGGGATTACAGGTGTGCACAACACTGTTCATTTTTAGTGAGCATCTGAAGTAGTTGGAGGATGTGTTGAATGATCCATTTTGGGCTTTATCACCAGATTTTTTACATTTGGGGCAAGATCATTGATTTGCATATTAAGCAAAAACCTCTCGTAAGTTAATACAGAGGTTTTATGACCACTGTTTTTAGAAGTCCACATGATATTTAGGTTCTCTGCTCCATCCTGAAAAGTTGTCATTTTGGGAGCTTAATTTAAGAGACACAAGGCATCATTGCACGTATCATCTGGTCGTTTGCTTAAAATTCATGGAACATTTTTACAATGCATTTGCTAGAAATGAACTCCTTGAATCTTCTAGAAAATAAAAATATAGTGACAGCTGATGAGAAGAAATGATTTTTTTTTTGAAGTTTTTCTAAGACTGCTTTTAACATCAGTCTTACAGGGTGGAGTCTATACTCCAAATTTGGAAAGAACAACAGACAAGTGATTAAGAAGTTCTGCCTTTATTGCATAGCAAAAGAAGCTATACAGCAGTACCCTTCTTTTTTCACCACCTCCAAAGGTGGCTCACAGTTTTCCACAGTATCCAGTTGCTGGTCTAGGTACACACACAACCTAGGTGATAATTCACTTAGATTTAAACTGCTTTTTTTCAAGCCGACTTTTCCAAACAATGCATCATCTACATTTTAAATGGTGGGTGAAATTCTACCACTGCTCTCAAAAAAAGGGACAAGGAGGTGTATTGTACTGGATAAAAGAAATGCAGAAAAGTATTGACAGTACAAGCAATCTATAGTACCCCTGGGGTAGAGAGAATTGTTGAAAGAGTTTTCTCACACATGAAAAAGCAATGAAGCACATAACATTGATTTTTATTTCATTATTTTTTGGAACCCTTTATTGAAACACCTGAAAGGAGGCCATCGTTTTTTTGTTTTTTGTTTTTTTCTTTTAATATACATAATTCCTTTTTCCCACCAATAGACAAGTCAGTGATATCAGCCTGTGCTTAAAAATAAAATTTATATTTAAAAAAGATTAGTGGAACTTTAGTCCCAACTCCAGGAAAGATTTGTCTTTAAGAAAAAGTGAGAGCTGGGATTGTGGCTCAGTGGTAGAGCACTTGGGTATCAGGCGTGAGGTGCTGGGTTTGAGTCTCAGCACCACATAAAAATAAGTGAATAAAATAAAGGTATTGTGTCCACCTACAACTTAAAAATTTTTTTTTAAAAGAAAAAGCAAGACATATAATCGTTGGTGGTTACTTCATAAATTTAATCATTTGGAAAAAATAAATGAAAATCATCAAAATTTTCAGTCCTTCCTAGATTCTAAATGTGGTTTAACATCTTGATTCATTCACTGGTCAGTCTCCCTCTACTCTTGCAGATCAAAAATGAAAGAAGATGTTTCAAATTGCACAAAGAGGCAACAATTATTTCCCATATCTTTTATCATTCTCTGTACACAGCATTTGGTATTTATACAATCTTAAAACCAGAGAGTTTTAGTCACTTACTTACTCCACTTACACAATTATTGTAAAGAAAGACATCTGCAGAACAAAGCAAACCAAATACAGTATAAAATAATTATATTCTTGCAGGGGGTTGGGGGGGGGAATCTCTGAAAAGTCACCTTTTCCAATCTCCTGCCCCTAGTCCTCCTAAATCAATATGTTGCTTAGAATGAAATACAATTCTTCCAAGATCATAGGTTCTATTACTACTACTACTACTACCACTATTACTACTATTCATTTAGTCAAGTTAGCTAGCATGAACTAATGAGATAGAAATGAATTTGAGAAGTTCAGTTTTTAAATGTTGAAAAGTTAAGCTCACTGCCAAAGATAAATCAGCTGCAATGAAAGAGAAAGTGAATGGTTTTTCAGATCTAAAGAGAAGGTAGGTCTGTACATCTTCCAATGTATTATCCATCATAAGAATTTATGACTTGAATATTGTAAATCAGGAAGAAAGGGATGAAGATGAAACATGTTTTTCATCTCCGTGTTCATGCTAATTATAGGGGCCATCTGCTGTGGAAAAAGGTAAAGCAGAGTATGTGCATTTAATTATTTGAATGTGGTCACATGTCAAGAAAATTTGCTCAGGAGGTTAAAAAAGATAAGTTAGACACAGCACCTGAAGATATGAGACTCACCTCAGGCTTGCTAGTGATGTGCAAAGTTTCATACCAAGGAACAAGACATCTGAGCACAATGAATTTAAGATTGCAGGGTGAAAAAATGAACATTTGTGATTTGTTCAAGGAGGTTCATGGTCAGTAGTTAGGTCCAAGAGGAAAAGGGATTAATAGGTGGTAACAGACTACACTGACTCTCCACTGATGGTTCAGGCTGTATTCAAGGGGGCACTGCATTTGAAAGAAGCACAGCATTTGTGAGTAAAAATAAGACCACAACTTCAAAAGAGTCACAAAGTATCATTAGCCTGAACAGTGCTTCATAGTTACCTCAATATAACTTAGTCTCAGGAACTAGTCAGTTCCTCAAAGTGAAGGGACATCTCTGGAATTCTGAAGATGGGTCATAAAATCTTAGAATTACCCCCAAATTTATGGCTAAATAAAAAACAATATAAACTCTGCAATGTTTGTATCTATCTGGTTCTCTAATATTAGTTTCTTTCATGTCTGGAGTCAAGAATTGTTACTGGGTCAATGAGAATTTACCCAACAAGTCTCAAGAATACTAGTGTTTCCCCAGACTTTATCAAAATTGGTATCTGGTAACACTAGACCAGTATTTGGGCACTTATATCATGTCAAATTAATTAAATAGGTCTTGAGATTGCTTTAAAATATGCTTGTTCCCTAAATTAAATATTTTAAAATTGTCTAACAGGCTATTATAATGGGATAATACAAGGGGGGAAAATCTCATATGTTGTCAATAGATAAAAGAAATTTTGAAAATGTGGTTTACTTTTGAGTAAAACAAATAACCCACAGTTTGTATATCCTTGTCCTAAATCACTCAGAAGGGGAAATGCTAAAATATTCTTTTTAAAAAAAGACCAAGAAGAAAAAAGGCTAGCAACAAGCTCAATTAAAACTATTTCAATATCCTTCCAGTAATTATCTATATTTTTAGGAGGAATCAATAGTGCTGTTTCACTCCAAATGGCCCAGATCTAAGATTAAAGATCTCCCCACTGTCTAGTGAGGTTTTGTTAATACCAAGTGCTATTCCCCCAGCTGTGAAGTCAGTCCGCAGCTGCCTTAGCAAACCTTGCCAACCCTACAGCAACACATAAAGACAGCTGCCCTGCCTGTCCTACAGATGAAAGAAGAGTGCTAAAAGCCTAGAAAAATCTTTAGTGCTGGCAAGGCCTGTGAAGGCAGCTGCTTGTCTGTCATACTGTTGCAAAGTGTGTTATGTGATAAGAGCTTCAAGAGATGAAGAATGAATTCGAATAATTTCTACCAATAACACACTATACTTTCACATTATTTTCATCATGAGATATGACACTGATTTTTATACTTTTAACTTAAATTCTTTAGTATTCTATGCATAGAAGTAAACCCTCAGCAGCAGATTAGATATTCCTGATTTTTAATCTTAAAAAATTTAAACAATTTTAATTTAAGGAAAAAATCCTGAATATTTGTGTCCAAAATTCAACAGTTATTAGTGGAAATTGATTTTCTAACATTAGCATTGTTATATCCTGAATGATAATACCAGGATACAATTGAATGTGAAGTAGACAACAACTTTATGGGAACTAACATTTGCAAAAAAGTGTTTCTGTTTGAATAAAATGCCCCTCCCTGTGTATATACAATATGGATTAAAAATATAAATAGTTTATAAGCAGCAATGACATATTTCTCTCTAAAAAAATGTTTTTACTTTAATAAAAAATATTCACTATAAAATTAATGACCATGAGGTCTATTATAATTTAGTACTCTGAAATACTTAAAAGCGTATGCTGATATAATGCCCTATGAGCAAAGATAACAAATATACAGATCCAGGGAATATTCAGTGAAACTCTTAATAAAAATCCATATTATAGAAGTACTACTATCTGTATTTTAATAGATAACTAACTCTTTGCTAATCACCATACTGAATATCAGAGGTGGCATTAGTTTAAAAAAAAAGTAAGCTACAACTACCATGGTGAATATTTAAAATGGGGTACCAATTGTGAAATAAATAGCATTTAAGAAATATGGGTTGGCTAAAAAGCATTTTAAAGACTTGGTCCATCTTTTCATGAATAGGGCCTGAGAATCCACTGATTCTTTTCCCTTGCTACATGTCTTCCCTTAAGTGGAATATTCTGATATCCAGCTGTGAAATGTGGAAGACTCCATTTCCCTGTTGGGGGCTATGAAGCAATGAAGCCAGCAGACCTCCCCTTATTGAGCCCTTTTCGACAAGGTGTTGGCAGTGTCTCGGAGGCTATGAGATGGGGCTTCCTCAGGCTCCAAGAACTGCCTATGCCTGCCTGTTAATGTTTAGCTAATAAATCTCTACATGTGCAACAGAATATGGTCTGAGATATGCTTTCCTTAGACTCTAATGATGAGGTTGTGGGAAGTAGCTAGTCCTTACTTACTTCAAATTTATTTGAAGGCTATCATTATCTACCAGAAGGAGCCTAACAGTAGGGCATGAACGCATTGGCTTTGGTCAGAGTGGAATACTAAGCTGCACATTATATAAAAAGACTTAAGAATATTCCTATGTAAAGCACAATCTTGTCAAGTACAAAATTTCAAGTTCTTGATTATTACTAGCAAGAAACATTTTTAATAATATCTGGTTAGAATGATCTGCATAGGAACACAATTTTACACCAAAACATATGAAACCTAGTAAGTTCCAATAAAGTCAGTAATTTTGAAAAGTCCTGGCAACCTACTCACATAGAAGGCCATTTACAGATGTTTTATTAAGACATACATACACACACAGAGAGAATATATTTATATTCTGAAACTGTGCAATGATTATTATGAACAGTGCTATAAAGAACAGAGGTCTCCTTGAAAAACCAATTTTATTTTGTTTGGATATACGTACCCACTAGTGGAATTGCTGGATCGTAAGATAGTTCTGTTTTTAATTTTTTGAGGAACCTCCATACTTTTTTTCTATAATGGTGGCACTAATTTACATTCCTACCAACGTATACAGTATTCTCTTTCTACACATCCTCACCAGCTCCTGTTATATTTAGTACAGTGTTCTCTTTCTACACATCCTCACCAGCTCCTGTTATATTTAGTCTTTTTGGTATTAGCTATTCTTACTGAGGTGAGATAAAATCTCATTGTGGTTTTGATCTGCATTTCCCTGATGATTAGTAATGTTGAGTACGTTTTTTGTGTACCTGTTAGCCATCTGAATTTTTTCTTTTAAGAAATATCTATTTAGATCTATTGTCCAATTTCAAAGAGAGCTATTGTGATTTTTGTTACTGCTATCATTATTGAGTTTTTGAAGTTCTTTATCTATCCTGCAGTTTTCACTTTCTCTATGGCTTGCTCTCCTCTGCTGCAACTATGAGGATTCAAATCAATGCTCAAGCACAGCTTCAATCCTCTTTATCTTTATATCATGTTTATGTGGATAAATGTAAAATCTCATTAATTGTTAATGAATGACTTCAAAATTTTAAACAGGAAGGAAACCTACAGTCTAAAAAGGTGTGAAAGAATAAAAGAGTAATAAGCAAGTCTGTACAGGTAATCCTGTACAACTCTGAAGAGAAATGACGTTTGCTGAACCTTTAATACATGCCAAATTCTGCCATAAGTCAATAGTCTAAATATTAACTATTTAATCCTCACAAAAAAACATGTAAAGCTCATACTGTAAGAATCTATTTCACAGTATGAATGAAAGACACTCCGAGAAATATTCTTAAAAACCCTAAATCTAATTTGCATTAGAGACCAATACAAAAGGTCTAACACAATTCAAGATCAAATTGTTTATCCATGGTTCCTAAGTTGGCAATCTAAAAAAACCTCCCGGACCCCAATATTTTACTTAAAACACAAAGTCCATTACTTACTATTTTGTAAATATATCAAGAACCCATTCCTTCTTTTATATTCCCAATGCTACCTCCAAAGTCAAATCATCAGAATGTCACACCCTATGGCAATAATCTGTCACCTCTCTTTTGGGCTCATTTCATCCTTCTGAAAATTATCTATCTGAAATCATCAACAGAAAAAAGTCACACACCTACCTGCTTCTCCAGTAATCTACATGAACGTTTGCTTAGCAGGATCTAACCATTATTACAGTCCCTTATTTCTCAGTTAAACCTACTTACAGCACATAGTGGAGTGGTTGGCATACTGCAGAAAGTCAAGAAATATTGGTAACACCTTTGAAAAGCAAGATTTATCAAGCCCATTTTACAGAGGGGCTAAGCAATCTCAAAGAAGTTAAACAATTTAATCAAAATTACTTTTTCCCAAATTAAAATTTCAAAAACAAATTTCATTATAATAAACACTGAAGCAATGAAAACATGCTGTTGAATGACTTTTTAAATGGAGTGACAGATCTTTATAAGAGTGAACTCTAAAATAGTAGATTGTTTTAAAATATATGCCTACAAATCTCAGAGGCATAAGACCTATAACTAAAAAATGTA
This sequence comes from Callospermophilus lateralis, assembly GCF_048772815.1. Taxonomy (NCBI): domain Eukaryota; kingdom Metazoa; phylum Chordata; class Mammalia; order Rodentia; family Sciuridae; genus Callospermophilus; species Callospermophilus lateralis. The sequence continues at coordinate 49,013 of NW_027514579.1, read as the reverse complement.
CCAGTATGAATTAATTGCTTTAATAAATATGTCACCGCAGCTGAGCACTCAAGTAACAGAACAATAGTAGGTGGTAGGGGAGAACTCCACTGATACTTAGACAATCCCATCACTGATAGTTGAGTTTGGATAAACGACACTGCAGCATTTTTGAATTGTCATTTTAATATATGTGCTTCAAGTAAAGAAGAAATAGAAGTACATTGTTTGTAATAATGAAAGTATAAATAATCCTCCTAACCCAATCAGTTTAACTGATGTCTAATTTAATGTTCACTGTAAGGTTCAAAATATTACAGAACAAGAATCAATTTGCCAAAATTAGAACTAGCTATTAAAAACATTATCCACTATTAACTGAAACAAAACTTATCTGTTCAAGATTTTCTACTTGGATAAAAACCCTCTAGAATTCAGTATTAATATTTCCAATGATCATCTCTGGTGGGATTAATTTTCCTTTTTTTTTTTAAAGAGAGAGAGAGAGAAGAGAGAGAGAGAGAGATAGAGAATTTTTTAATATTTATTTTTTAGTTTTCGGTGGACACAACATCTTTATTTTATTTTTATGTGGTGCTGAGGATCGAACCCAGTGCCCAATGTATGCTAGGCGAGCACGCTACCGCTTGAGCCACATCCCCAGCCCAAATTTTCCTCTTTTTGCTCCTGTGTACTTTCTGAATTTTCTACAGACACCCTTAGAGTAAAGAAAAAAAATACTTATCAGCAAGTCACTAATTATAGTTCTACAAAATTATTATTTTTTCTAATTAAAACAGTAAGTTTTTGTTTTTTGTAAACATCATTTTGATTTAAATTTTCAGAATTGTCCCTAAGTTTTTCTTTTTTATTTATTAAACAATGTATATATGTATCAAACATTATATGGTACCTCATTAATAGGTACAACTTAATGTTTTTGTGAATCAGTTTTTAAAAATAAAATTTGATACAGGTAAGTGTACCCACCTTTTTTGTTGTTTATTAAACAAAAAAGAAAAATCAATAAATAATCTGGTGGTTTTACACTGTAATAACAAGAAGTATCACTTTAACCAATATAGTTAGAAAACATAAGAAGCGTAAAAATAGAAAGAACGTTATATTTTTCATAGTTTACAGATGATAATTTTTTCCTTTGGAAAATCCCAAACAATAAATAGTAGTAAATATTAGATATTTATATTTACCAATAATAGTAGTAAATATTACAACCCATAAATTTAGTAAAGTGATGGATACAAAGTTAATACACAAAAATCCAGTACCTTCATATATGGAAACAAACTGAGAAACCAAGTAGTATAAAAACATAGAAGGAGGGCTGGGTTGTGGCTCAGTGGTAGAGTGCTTGTCTAGCACGTGGGAGGCCCTGGATTCGATCCTCAGCACCACATAAAAATAAATCAATAAAATAAAGGTAATGTGTCCAACTACAGCTAAAAAAAATAAATATTAAAAAAAGACATAGAAGGAAAAACACCACTGGCAATGACAATGACAAAAAGACAAAATACCTTGGAATAAACATAAAATATGTGTAAGATCTCCATGAAAACCAACACAGACACACACGTATCTAATACCTTGGATATGTGGAAATAAAAATGATGAAACGAAAATATAAAAAACATCTTTACCGATATAGTTACCTTAATGAAGAAATGTTACTTTGCCATCTGAAGTAAATTTTGAGTTTAGGGGCTGTACTTTATGTCAGATTAGCTTATTTCTCAGGTTTGTTCAGGGTGAGTGATAACCAATGTCAAATGGCTAAAGCTCAGCTGCTGTTCATGCTGGAGTTGCCAATGTGAAGTCAGAGCACATGCCCTGTGACTTTTACTTTGGGACTCTCATTTACTTTGGGACTGTATTTTCTCCGCCAATGATGTTGATAGCAGACATCACAGATTTCCAGCCTAATGTCTATTCCTCTCTCCACCCCTATTTCTTCCTTCATGACAAAGCTCCATTTTTTTCAGGCAGCCACTCTGATATTTTTCATGGAGGATGGCTATGGTCCCAATCCCAGGAAGAGAATGGGAGTGCAACCCACCAGTATAGCCACTCAGGCCTCATGCATAGAAGGGCATGTTTGAGGTTTAAGGCTTTGTTGTCACTACTTGAAATTCTTTGTATCTGTGGTTATAAATGAAGCATGGTGGGACAACAAAGCATGCACCCAGGGCTCAGATGTATTGGTTTCCTCAGGACAGGTTCTTGGCCATCAGTTTTAGGGATGGATACCCATTCTGTGGAATCCCAACTAAAAAGCAAGGAGGTGGCCTTTCCAGCCCCAGGTTGATAATGCTGTGGCATGTTCTGGGGGAAAACCAATGGGAACCTTTCATCCATCCAAGATCCAGATACCTCTGTGCCCTCTGGCAGACAGGGGTTTTGTCCACCACTAGGGGTTTAATGTCAGGCCCATGGAAGGGAAAATTCATTTCCCATTCCTGATAAAGGGACTGAATTTTCATTTTGCACTGGGCCCTACAAATTATACAGCCAGCACTGGCAGATCCTGATAAGTATGAATCAATAATGGTGCTCTCACCCTCATCAACGATTACTTTGTACTTGCAGGGTAACTTCTGAGAAAGTTTTCTTACCGTTAAAAAAAGACACAGAAAAGAGATGCCCCCTTTTCTGCATCTGTAATTGTCAGTTCTGGCCGTGATGCCCAGTATTTTTACCACCATCTTGCAAACCACAAAATGATCAACCCTGAGTACAAAACCTATGAGGAAAGGCCAGCCTAGATGAGAAAATTATAAAAAGAAGGATTCGGGGCTTTTATCATAACACAATTACAACTGTCCTAGCTTTGGATTCTTGTTATGTGACATGATCAATTTCTTATTGTTTAAGATAAAATGGGATTCTCTGTTAATGGCAGCTTTTGATAGGACTAATATAGATATTAAATGACCTATTCTATAAACTTGGAAAACAATGTACATTCCTTTGAGATGTCACCAATTCTTCTGGATTTTATATATTATATTGTCCATATTTTAAATCAAATCATTCAAAAACATCTCTCTTTAAATTCTGTTAGAATGTTTTCAGTAATTTACTTGATCATAGATAGATGAAAACAAATTTATTCATATAACCTGAGATGCATTATCTTATCTTGATGGATCAATAGGGGATATTAGAAAGAAAACCAAGTTTCTAGTAAATCTACTTTCTCTCGCTTCCATCCCTAACCTTCTGAAATCACATCATCATTGCATATACCCCATATAAATGAAGAGTGAGAACAAACACATTCACATTGGGGGTAGAAAGGGTGCATACTCTTATTTTACAAGACAATGACATTAAATAATTCTCATGTAAGGTGGAATGTCCTTGCTATGAGAGTATTCTGGCATTGAGATCTTTGTCCCTCAAATGGGCTGACTTCATCTCCACATGGCAAAATACCCATCACAGAACATGCCAGCAGATGCATCCTTGTTCTCACTAGCAGAACCCTTCCACCCTCCTCACCTCTGGGTCCTAATAACAGGAAGAGTCTTTCATACTCAGTAAAGATCCTTATTGCCCATGGGTAGTTGCTCTATTACAGGGAACCAGCAGTTCAATAAGCCAAATGGACCTATCTTGAGTTGCCTCATTCTACAAAGAAAACAATCCATTCCTAGAGATAATAATTTTAAAAAATGAACAGTAACATTCACAATTCGATACATTTGTGTTATGTAAAAGCATCCAGGAGCAGGTTGGAGACAAAAATTTCATCTGATTTGGGGAAAAATCATAATCTCTTGTAAAAAACAAACAAACAAACAAAAAACAGTTAAAGCACATGATAAAGCACATGATTATAGTTTTTTTTCTTTTTTAGAGATAACTTTTGGTAGTGAGAAATTAATTAAACATTCTTTAGAAGCCATGGGGCTGAAGTCAGCACACTGACTAAGAGAGCAGCTGTCAGTACAAAGTGGGTTCCTGTCCTAATCCTGTGCTGACCTCAGTGTTGAGCCTGAGAACCTGTCATAAAGGTGCTCTCACAGTAGAAGACATCAAGCAGCAGCTGCTGGAGCTCAGCAGGCTGCAGCCATTTTCTCTCCTTTAAAAAATACAATGCCACTCTGATTGCATATTTCATGATCCAAGGGCACGTAGAGTTCTTATCACTGCTAGAGAGGACAGCAAATTTTCAGTTCCATTAGTACATGGATGTCAAAGGCAGTGGGTGGAGGGGTGCTCTCCTCAGGATATGGAGCTAAATCCATACCTACAGGCATAGAGAGCCACAGTCATAGTCATAAAATTGCCTTTTCCCCAGGAAATTAAAAATGAATAATCATTGACCTCATTTATGTAAACCAAAACAAAAGTGACTTAAAATTTCTTTTAGAGTAGTTAAAGAATGAAATTAATGAAATACAAAAGAAAGTTAAGAGAAAAAGTAAATCATATGTAGTGTGAGAGTAAGAGATACAGAAATAAAAGATCATTCATTACATACTGTATATATACGAAATAATCACACTATACCCCATAAGTCTGTATAATTAAAATAATAAGAAAAGAAAAGAAAAAAGACCATGACTTAGAGAAACACAATAAAGCATATTTATACTTTTCTTTTAATTTTGGGATGGCCATTTGTACAATAGCACTATAGGGGATAATACCCCCAGTGGCAATAGTAGAATTACTTCTCCCTCGTTCTTCCCCTGTATATTTGGGGAAAATTAGAAATTCGTGGTGAAGAATAAAGGAATGAGTGTGTCATGAGTTCTTCCTGCAAAACTACATAAACCCCTACAATGCCTGACTTGGGAATGGTTGCTCTGTGGGTCTCTGTCCCAGGTTTTGCTGCTCTCTCCCCAAGAGGAGGCATTTCCACTATCTCAAAGGCAGTACTGCCATTGAAAACACCTCTCTGTGATTTTGCTGCTGATTTTACATTATTTGATGCTACAAGTAATGGGATGGTTAGTTTCATGTGTCAACATGGCTAGGCTATTGTACTCAGTCATTTAGTCAAACAGTAATCTAAATGTTGCTGTGAAATTATTTTGTAGATAGTGTTAGCATCCACAATTACCCTAAATAATCTGAGTGGGCCTCATCTAATCAGTTGAAGGCCTTAAAAGCAAAATATAAGGTTTCCCAGAGAAGAAGAAATTCTGCCTCAAAACTGCAGTATCAACACCTGCTGGAGTTTTCAGTCTGCAAGTTTGCCCTACATATTTCAGACTCGCCAGCCCCAACAATTGGGTGAGCCAATTCCTTAAAATAAATCATCTATAGCAAGATAATTCTTATTGGTTCTGTTTCCCTGCAGAGCAAACTGGTACAGATGGCAAAACCAACTTTTCTTCTTCTAAGTAGAACCCCTAAATCCTCCAATCTGTGCTGGGCATCTATCAGGGCTGGATCCTGATTCCAGTTATGATAAGGGACTAAGGAGCACCCCATAAACAAAAGGCTTAGAAAAGTTGAAAGTAAAATAAAAACATGGGTAAAGATATATCAGATGAACCCTAACTAAAATGAAGCTGGCATGGCCATATTAGTAAGATATAAAACTTAAAAGATTTTAAGTGAAACATTAGTAGAGATAAAAAAAAAATTTTCACAATTACAAATAAATGGATTCCACCAAGAGATAAAAATCTATTTAAGCTTCTAAGGACTTCTAAAAATTTTTTCTTAATATGAAGAGCTATAAATTAATTTCAAAACAAAGGCTTTGGTGGAAACCTTTATTTTATGTGTAGAGCTGGCATTCTGTGGCTCAGCAGGACAATTTTTGGTACTTCTTAGCTATCTCTGGACAGTATTGGAAATATCTCTGAAAATTAAGAATAGCTAACATTTATTGAGTGCTACTTAGGCCCTGCAGTCTCTGACTTTCCAAAGGTGAGTAATACAGGACCCACACTGCTGGGATGAGACTCTTATGTTCTAGGCTTCTCTGGACCTTACTTTCCTTTTAAAAACAACAAAAGCCTAGACTATTTCATAATTCCTCTTCTGTCCCTATACCGGGTGATTATAAATGAATGGGATTAAATAATAAATGAGCAGTTCTTTCAGAGATACTTAATGGATTCAGTAAAGCCTACCAGGGCCCTTCCTGGCACCCTTCCGGCCTCCTGCTGCAGCTCCCATCCAGCCTCAGACACAAACCCTGGGCTCAGATGTGACCTGCGTCACTTGAGGTTCCTAAACAGCCTGTGCTGGTTTCGTCTGCCTTCCCCTTGCTCCTGTGTCCTGGTATGAGCTCTTCATTTCATTCTTTCTGCCTAGAAGGTCCTTTTCTGCCTGGCATATTCTCTTTCTTCTCAAACAGACCAGAAGTACTGTTGTTGAAGAATCTTCCTAAAGTTCTTGAGGTAGGCCACAGCACTTTCTTTTCCCATCCCCCAAAGTCTGGTGGGTCTCCTTATAAAGAATGGTCAGGCCTTTGACAACATGTATCATATGGTCACATTTCCTGGCAGGCTTTTGTTTTTGCCTGTCTGCATACTAATGGTGAGATTCCAGAGGGCAGGAACCATAATCTGGTCATCTCTGTATGAGTAACAATGGGACAGAACCTAGTACAGATTAGTCATCAACAAATATTTGCTGAAGACATGCATTTTTCTCTCTACTGATAATGTCGTCCAAGAGGATAAAAAAAAATCTTTTTAAACAGTCATGTTTTAGGACTGCATAGATTAACATGTAATAGTGTGAATATTATTACAAGCTATTAAAATGATGCTAATGATTTAGTTCACATATAACTTATATTTACTACTCTAAAGTGGAGTATTATGGGAGGGGTTAACTATGAGCATAAAATATTATCAATTTTTTAAAATCTAAAATATTTCCCACTACTAAAACTTCATTAGTAGTTTTGTTGGGATATAATTCACATATCATAAAATTTATCCATTTAAAGGGGACAATTTAGTGATTTTTAGTACATTCTAGGATTATGCAGTCTTTACCTGAATTTTAGAACATTTTCATCACTCACAAAAGCCTGGACCCATTAGCAGACATCCCCTATGTCCCCTCACCTGGCCCTTGGCGATGACTAATCTACTTTCTGTCTCTATGAAGCTGTCTATTCTGGACATTTCATATAAAGTGAATTATATGATACGTGGTCTTTTGTGACTGTCTTCTTTCATTTGACAAAATGTTTTCAGAGTTCATTCATGTTGTATTATACAACTTCTTTATCTTTTACAAAGTTTTCAAAGGTAAGAAAAAACACATTATCGTGACTTCTAAAATTCTCCCCCAAACAGCATAATATGAAAAGGGATCCTTGATTGAAGGAGATGACACTAAGATTCAAAGGAACTCAGAGTTATTTTTAAATAATTTTTATTTATAACAAATTTTATTTGGTATATCAGTAATTTTTGACTGTGATATGTGTAGAACACCATGAACACTAGATTCTGTTCACAAAAAAAAGCCAGGGTAAATTTTTCTTAGACCTTATAAAAAATGTTCCAAGGTTAGCCCCCAAGTATATCAAAACTAGTTTGGATTTGCACAAGTTATTTGAATAAAACAAATTATGCAACTGAAGGAAAGAAGGGTTTGCTGTGGGTTTGTGCCAACACTGCCTTAAACACAGATATAGGGTTTTACTCTGGCTTTAGAAATGATATAAGTTAAAGAAATAAGATTGTCTATGAACAAGGGCCAAAATAAATAAGTGATATAGAGAATAACAATATACATCATATGTATACAGTTGGAGCTACACAATGGATTTTGAAATGAAATTCTTCCCTTTTTCATATATGAGTTTTAAAGCATTAGAGTATACAGGAATTATATTATTTTAACTGCCACTAGGAATTCGGAATTAATGACAGTCTACTATAATCTGCCTTTCATTGTAGCAATAAATCATTTCCAAAATACTGTTATTCATTTCCTTGTGGTAGGGAAATAGCGCTACCTTAAGTAATGCTTCAAAGAATAGGTGACAGACTGAGAGCCAGAGATATTTGTTATATACAAAGGTTATAAAATATGAGAAAAATTTCAAATTGTTATTCTCAAGACACATTCCACCTATTTATAATAGTTATAGGGAAAATTAGCATTTCTAAATAAAGAGTGCAATGAAGTTTTTCTATGAACTATAAAGTTTTGTTATATTTTTATTTACATGTAGTTTTTAAAAGTTGGAGTTCATTCTGAAAGATTAAATAGCACACCTTTAAATAAAAGGGTCCAGGGGCTGGAGTTGTGGCTTAGTGGCGGAGTGCTTGCCTAGCATGTGTGAGGCACTGGGTTCAAGCCTCAGTATCACATAAAAATAAATAAATAAAATAAAGTTGTTGTTTCAAAAAAATAAAACAAAAACCCAGAAAGAGGTTTCTAATGCAAAATAGTTTCCCCTATATGAAATAATTTTTACACAGAAAAACTTTTCAGCATACAGAAATTCAAGCACATTACAATATAGGGTTTTAGAATTAAACAAAGATTACTTTTCACGTTTTAGTCCTAGAAACCCAAGTTGTGAACAATCCAAATAGCAAATACATTTATTTTAAGCTAATAAAACAAATAGAGGGCTGGGAATATAGCTCAGCTGGTAGAGTGCTTCCCTCACATGCAGAAGGCCCTGGGTTCAATTTCCAGCACTCCCCACCACACACACACACACACAAAAGACAAGTAGAAAATATTGGATTATGATCCTTGATCTTTCAAATTTTACACTTGCAAAACCAGCATGTTTTATAACATAATACACTTATAGCAATATTTTATTTCAAAGGACTCATAATCTTTTGAGTTACTAGGCATTCTATCAATAAAGCAACTGTGAAAATTACTTTCCTTTCTTGAAATAGTATAGAGGCTAAACATTCTCTACACTGCCAGATCTCCCAGGGTTCAAACCCAAAACTCAAATCCTGATAACATTTTGTTTTACAAGGAAGGCTCTTTCTTTTGGGTGCAATCTCAGAGGAACCACTGGTTCCCCAGTGGGTCTGTGATGGCCGCTCCTTGAATGGTGCAAAGCATAGGGCAGTGAATCACTACAGAGGTTTAGAACCTTGACAGGGACTCCTGCCTCCTTTTCAAAAAGAAAAACACAATCATGGTGCTGGATGGAAATATGACTGGCTGCTTTGTCCCTCGTCTGAACAGCCTCCCTCTTTCACACGACAGGTAGGCAAAAGCACAGACTATGCTGAAGGTTCCAGACCTTTCCAGGACACTGAAACCCACCAGTTTCTGTGGATGTCTCTGGCAGACCCATTTTCTAGGGATGCTGGCTCTATGCCAGAGTCTAATTAAGCCACTAAGAATGCCAGATGGTTAACCCTCTCTGTACCCACCTACAATTATTTGTAAAGCACTTTAATATACTTTCACTTTTCCCCAAAATAAAGATAGGTACCAGGCCAATGTAGGAGAGGGTGAGTATGGGTGGGTAAATGCAAGTACCACAGGCTAGCCAGCACTCACTGAAGGAAAGAGAAGCTCAACACTAGCCAAGGCTAGTGTTCAGGAAACCCTCCAAAATATATGTGTGAATTTAGATTTATTAGTTAGGATTTGGTGAAAAAACACCAAAGAACTCTAGTTTAATCATGCTTTATCTTAGGGAAATAATTCTCCACTAAGAGAAAGAGAAAACAAGTATTTGGATCACAATGTCTGTTGTGAGTCCTTTTTACCATACACACAAAACATTATAGAGCTTTTGAAATTCCCAAAGCCAATGCTGTTCATAAAAAAAAGAAAGCACCCTTTTAAGATTTAGGTGCTTTATCTTTTTCAAAATGAAAAGATCAAACATAAAACCTTATTTGTAAGCAAGGCAATAGTGTCTCTGGGTCCCTTGCTAAGATCAACAGCAATGAGAATGAATGAGGGGAAGCAGTGACAATGGTCAAAATGGGTGAAAGGAAGCTCTATGTTGAGACCAGCCTTCCCTGATTGCAATCTTTAGACCCAGGGCCCAGAACTCTGTTTAACTACTATATCCTGAATAAGAAGTTAATTCTACTCTAATGAGAAGCAGTGAAGTCACTCGATGAGAGGAACACTGACTAACCTAATTGAGTCCATCTAATCTGATATCAGGACAGATCTCTTTTTGAAGATAATTTAAGACTATCTTAACTGGAATTTAGGAGAAATGCAGGAAATCGATTAGTCAGGCTAATTATTTCCTCTTTTTGACAACAGGGCATCCCACTATACATAGCACATAATTAAGTAATCTTTTTTTGTTCTATATTCTCTAGCAATAGACACCTGCTACAGATGTTCAACTTCTAACTTCCTGCGAACATTAGTATGATTTTCAAGAGTCCAAAATGATAGGAATCACTTTTCAGCTACCCAATACCCAATTCTTATGCCCTTTTTATCCCAAAAGCTTTTTTCCAGGCTTCTCATGCTTTGTGTACTTGGACTTACCACTCCTATTTCTTTGTAGAAAAACAGTACCAAAGTCGACTCTTTCCCTAAAATTGCCATGGATGCATAGGAATATTCCTATCCAGTAATGACAGATGATTTCACACCTATACAACAACACAATATGGCCAAAACAAAAGGGTGGCTTAATTAATTGCTGGCCAAGAGCCATGTTCTTTCCAAATCAGGGCTTTGGCTAGATGGCATATGGTTTGTTATTTCTTACAAATATGAAAAGCCTTTTGAAGTGATTATACTTGGTTTCTGTCAAAATAATTCCATATACAAAACAGCAGCATAGAAAAATAAAGTACTATTTGTTAAAAAAAATACAAAGAGAGAAAAGGACAGAAAAAGGTTTCACTGTAAGAATTTGTAGTTCTCATTTTTGAGAATTAAAACAGTGACCAGAATACCATCTACATGAATATCACTTTGATTCCACCTAGTACTCCACATACAAGATGCCAACCTAGAAATATTAGTGTGAACTTAGAAATATTAACATGAAATATTATTTTCAAAGTGGAAGGAATAGTCTTCATTACTGGCCAATGTTTTCAAAGATAAAACATATTTTTATCATATTATTTATTATTAAATTCAACTGTGGTGCCATAGTTTGTTTTCCAAAACCATGCTTGCAATAAAGATTTTAAAAAGGCATTTAACCTGAGTCCTATGACAGTAAGAGTTTTAAAATATTCGTCTTTGTATCTCCAGTACCTAGAATGCAAGAAGTGATGCTGAATAGCCCTCCTTTGACCGCCACAAGCTCTAAGAGAGCAGCACAATCAGTCCTTATGCACTCTGAGAAGTGCAAAACCCAGGGGAGCCCTGCTTACAGGTTCAAAAGGCAAGGTAATCCATGCCCATGGGCATCCTGAGTGCTTTCTCATCAAGACCCAATAGGACTTGTAAACATCCACTTAGAGAGAGACTACATTCCAATATTCACCTGATAGAAAGTAGAACAACCTTGAACTCATAAGGTCTTTCTTGTTATACTTCAAAATGCTACTAGTTGATGGACTGAATTAGGAAAAAAAACACTGGATCTTCATCTGTACATACCCTAATACGTAGCACAAAGTCTATCATTTATTAGGATTTTAATAAATCTTGCTACAAAATGAATTGTAGAGATAAAATAGAGTATTCAAATAGTAAATGGATTTTCATGGTAGACTGGAACAGATTTCTAAACATTTTTTCTTCTGCTGTTATAAAAGTTCTTCTCCATAGGACATGGATGATGTGATACATTAAGAGTTATTTATTCATAACTTGTGCTCCTTAGAGTCCTAAAAGCAACTAGAAAGGATAGACCTTATTAACACAATTGATAGCCATGGCCTCAAGTCACTGTAATGTACTTGCTAGGATCAGGGAGCCCAGAGGAGCACCCTGCATTGGGAGAGCACAGGACCACGACGAGAACACAGTGGAGAAACCCCAAGGCAAGCCGGCAAAATTAAGTTACGAGAGGCAGGCCCTTCAAAGTGATTTCGAATGATGCTGCAATTTTACATGATAGAAACATAAAAATGGTCTTCACCTTAATCTACTTTAAAATTAAGTCAAGATTATTCACGCTGGAGACATGGAAAAGCACTATTATCAAAGAAAAACATGCAGCATCTGTGGCAGAGGTTATTTAATAGTATCCACCCTGTTGATCTTTCGTTCTTCCTAATCTACTATCTATTTTCAGTTAAAAATCATTAAAGTCCACCATATGAGAACCTAGACAGAAGACAAAAAACACATATTTTTTTTCCCATGGGGGTGGTAACCAGATGTCAATAGCTGCAGCTGTGACTATATAATTACCTGTTTGCATTAACATAGACCACAGTTTAGATTTAATAGGTCAGATGACAATGCAGCAAAATGCATTTAGCCTATGATTACCCCTTTCCAAACATTCTCTCACTCACAACTTCGACCCGGGGAACATAGCAGGCACAAACTTAGGTCAATAAGAAACACTGGCCGGCACAATAGGCCTTGCCTCAAACAGCGCTGTTGACAGACACCAGCACAAAGGAAATGAATAGAGTCCCCCTCAGTTCTCACACAGAGCGAAGAATGGTTCAGTGTACTGCTGCTTTGCTGCTCTGTTTGTACAGTGTATACAGCTTTTGTCCTCAGCCACTGTTCACAGCTCAATGGGGGCTAAAGAGCCTAGGAAGTGAAGGCGGAAGAATGCTCCCCACTCTTCTCCTGGCCAGCAGTTGCATCCATATGCACATGACAGGTCAAGTGAGAACTGGAAAGTCACTAGAGGAAACTCTTCCTGCCCTAGCTAATATGCCTGAAGTATTTTTTTGAGTTAAAATACAAGTAAGGCAAAACAGAAAAGTTATAATTAGTTTAACATCAATGTAGTTACTGACTGAATTATTATTACTGTTCATTTTTTATTTTCTGTCATATTTCTCCTATGACCACTTACATAATCTTTTTCAGAGACTTGTGTTAGCTGCAAAGAGAAACCAGGGTTGGCTCAAAGTAGGGAACTAAAGTAAAGTAGGCCATGACTCAGAGTCTGCTGGGATAGGGCCAGAAAGCAGTCTAGGGGGTAAGATCCAGGTGGGGGTTTGAGTCATCAATAAGGGATACCAGTGGCATCTAAATTTTTTTTATTAATATATTGTACCAAGCACATACACTTTTGTCTTCAAGCCTACCTCCTAAGGTAACAAGTTAAAATGATAAAAAGCCCAAGCAAGGAATAAAACAGAATTCTACGACAATTTAGTGGAGACTATGGACACACAGCTTCTGTTGGCTTAGAATGGTTTGCTTGACACTGGCCAAGAAAACCTAGCTATAGCAAGGCACAAGCTCAAGTACTGAATGAAATGTCATTTCCCTAAGCCAAAACTATGCTGGTAGAATTGCATCTGCATTTAAGTTTTAGAATCAGTTTATATTTATAGTTCTATCAATTAACAGCTTTGTGACTTTATATAATCCCTCTACAACTTCACTTCCTCATCGTAAAATGGGATGTTCATCCATTTCTTCACTCAGAAAAGCCATTATTTTGTTTATTTTCACTTTTTAACCTACATAATATTTATATTTATTTGTAGGGTACAGTATTATGACTCAATACACATATACAATGTGTAATGATCAAATCTGATAAAAATCATGATAATTAGCATTTCCTTCTCAAATATTATTATTTCTATATGCTGGGAAACTTCAAAGTCTTCCCTAGTTATTTCATAATATAATTAATTGTAATTACATTATAATTAATATAATTACATAATATAATGTGTAATATAATTCATTTATAATTAATTGCTGTAGACTATGCTTATCCTACTGTGCTATACAATAGCAGAACTACTTCCCCCCCAACTATACTTCAGATCTTGTCATAAATATTACACCATACTGTCACACTGATATTCCTGTGAAGGTATCTATAACAACTTGCTAAGTACTACTGTCCTTATGCTTAGCCAAGGAAAGAAGACACTGTTTCAGAAGGTCTGGCATAGAATCAAAAACAAATTCAGAGTAGCCTCATAAGTGGTAATATGCTATGAATTAAAATATGCTTACGGTATGTCCTTTCTTCTTTTTTGAAGAATATGCAGTCAGTTGTTGACCACATCTAGTCTTAGGAGTCAAAAAGTAAAATGCCTTATATAATTGCTTTCATAAATCCTCATCACTATACAACCATAATTAGTTTCATGCTTATGAATTTTATCTTACATGTTAATTATATCTGCAATGATTCTAAGAATGCAAAGAAGTTAATTAATGAAAAATGACTGCTTCAAGGATAGATGCTTTAAGCATATAAGTGATTACAAAAATAAAAAAAAGTCCAGTTCCAATTATTTTCAGAATGCCTATGTCGAAACCTCCCACAGTATTTCTCTTAAAAGAACATCAATTCTAAGCAAGAACAATGTCAGAAGTTTAAGTAAAATGCTGTAAATATTTTTAAAAGTTCATTCATATAGCTGTGATTCAATTTATTCTTCAAAGTATGAACTTGTAAACATATACACACATTCATAATGATCTGGGTTGTAAGTAAATTTTAAAATAAAAACAACAAACTTCCACATCTAGTAGTTATGTGAGAACAATTAAGCTGACCAAAACTTTAGCAAAAAAGAAAGAAACATAGTGTGATTAAAGTACCAAAACTATTTAATTTTATCACTGATCCAATAGCTTAGAATTGATAATAAGTAGAAAAAGAAAAAAGAGCTAATCTCAAAGAACATAATGAAAAAAAGGGGAGAAAGTTACTTAAACTTTCTCCTTTTTTTTCATTATGTTCTTTAGAATATAAAAATTCTAAACTTCAATAAGAAGTAGTAAAATAGCCTCAAAATATATAATCGCAAAAATTTAAATAATTACTAGCGAAAAGATAAACACACCATAATAGTTGTTTTATAAACAAAATATTTATACCGATTGACTCAAAACTGGACAAAAAAGAAACTTTTGAGAAATTCAAAAAGGAGTATTTTTCTGATTCCAATACAATTACACTAGAACTCAATCATAAAAACTCTCATTTGTTTAGAAATTTTAAAAACAGCATGAAAAAGTAAGTGAAAAATTAGCAAAGTTGCTCAAATGTACTATATAACAGCACAATATTATATAGAATACTAAAAAAGCACTTTAATTCTTGTGAATTAATTTATTTAACAATTTGCAGTTTGGCTTTTAGTCCTTTTGTTATTCTTAGAACACTGATCACAGTTCACGATTATGGTTAAAAATATGACCAATATTTTTTCATTATGGATAAATTCCTATCCATCTCATTTTATACTTATTAGAGATCTCCTTAGGCTGGGCTATTCCAAATGACAGTTTGTTAAAGTTAGTTTGGCATCTTCAAATTTTCCATCCCTGAAAGCATACATTTGTGATTCTTTGACTTCAGTGTGCATATGTTGCTTTAAAAAAATTAGTGTGCATATCCTTTTTAAAACAAATGTGGAGAAATTACAAGTGTGCGCTTAAAAGCAATCTTGATTCCTGAGTAGATTTCTTTTTCTCCATACTCATAGCATGCCTACAAAACACAAGAACCATTTGAAAAGAGGTAGGAGAAGAAAAATAAAAACAAGAAACTTGAAATAAATGTTTAGAGATACATTGGATATGCACTTGAATTTTAAGTTTTGTGTTAGATTACATACCACAGTATTTCCCAATCCAAAATGCTAGTTCAATCCAAATGCCTAAACTAGACTGAAAATATAAAGGCCTGACTTACATTTCAAATCATTAACTCTAACTATGTTGTCCAAAGGTCAAACACGTTCCAAAAGTGGTGGTACATGCATATAATCCCAGCAGTCTGAGAGACTGAGGGGTGGATCCCAGGTTTGATGACAGCCTCAGCAACTTAGTGAAGCTATAAGCAACATAGTGAGAATAAAAAATAGAAAGGACTGGGGAAGTAGTCCAGGGGTAGAGCACCCCTGGGTTCAATCCCCAGCACCAGAAAATAATAAAATAAAAATAAAGCTGGGCGCAGTGACTCATACCTGTAATACCAGCAGCTAGGGAGGCTGAGGCAGGAGAATCCTGAGTTCAAAGCCAGCCTCAGCAAAAAGTGAGGCGCCAAGCAACTCAGTGAGACCCTGTTTCTAAAAAAAATATAAAATAGGGCTGGGGATGTGGCTCAGTGGTTGAGTGCCCCTGAGTTCAATCCCCAATGCCCAAAATAAATAAATAAAAGGTAGTGCTGGTGAGCCTAATAGTGTGTCTTTTACAAAAGGTAAGAAAAGGAATGAGGGTGGAAATACTTGTTTGTGGATACTGATTCCTGGCTGAGAAGCCATGAGGGAGGGACACAGGCACTGGTCTCTCCCCATTTATCTCTCTCTCTCTTTCTTCTCACTGCCTATCTGTGTGATTCTTCTCTCTCTTTTTTAGATCAGCTCTCTGTTCCCCAATCTGCATGGCATATGATACATGTTACTCAGAGCCCTCGAATTTACAAGTAAAACCTCAATGTTCAATTCCAACAGATGGAATTTGGATTGGTTCCTGCTGGGAGCCATCAGCCAAGTAGGTATGACAATTTCCTTGCCAGCGTACCCCCATGTTTCTTTAGTGGAAGGACTCATGGAAATAGGACATTTTGCAGGACATTGCATGTAAGGTGACCTTGCTCAAGGACCAGGGCAGATCCGTGTTTAGGGTGTTCCCCCTTTAGAATAGGGCGGTTTAGCATAATAGGAGATTAGGGTGTTCCCCCTTTAGAATAGGGCGGTTTAGCATAATAGGAGATTAGGGTGTTCCCCCTTTAGAATAGGGCGTATCCTGCTGCTGAGTTCCTCTTGAGTTCTTAGGGTCAGACAGTATATTTGGGAGACAGAAGCCCGGAGGAGTGTGGATTTGGGCAGAGAACGTGGATTCCCCCAGAACGTGTTTGTAGACGGCCGGTGTGAGTTCGGGAATAAAGAATTGCTGTTTGAATCTACAGCTGTGTGGAGACTGGTGATTTGTGCCCGGCCAGAGACTGCGGCATCTGGTGGCCAGTACGGGGAATGCCTGAAGCTTGGGGGTAAGTGAAATTGCTCGCCCCTGAGGGAAGGCGAGAGAATGGATGACCATTTCAAAAAACAATGTGTTCTCCTTTTGATTTATTTTGTTTTTGTTTCAAGCTGCCTATCCCTAGAAATTTCTCAGGCAAACTGGAAAAAATGGTTGACTAAAGGTTTGAAGTTTGTCGGCCCTGAGGAAGAGAAAATTGATACAACGATTTTTAATTCCGTTTTTGTTTCATTCAGTTTTGGTTTCGTTTTGTGTTATCTTATTGGGTTGCCTTATCTTTATAGTAGATTAAAACAAACTGAAAAGATGTTAAGTAAATTGTTAGAGGTTCAGAACATGGAGAAAAACATTTTAGATCAAGCAAAAGAGAAGGTCTCTCGAGCTAGTCAGACAGAGGAAGAAAATTTAAAGGAAAAGGGGTTATTAGGAAAAAGGCCACAACAGGAGGCTGTTACTAACTCCGTTTTATCACAAGAGGGTTTAATTCAACCAACAGCCCCACTGATAGAGACAGCTGAGTGGCCCTCAAACCCCATAGTTGATAATTGGGATCCTGAGACAGGACCTCGAAGATTAGCATGCCCTGTACTTGAGCAGGCAGGAGGGCAGCAAATTCACCGTGCTTTAGATTTTAAAACAGTGAAGCAATTAAAGGAGGCTATAACAACCTATGGTCCCCAAGCACCCTTCACGGTAAGCATGGTCGAGTCCATTATTAACTTGGACATGACACCAGCAGATTGGGCTAGCATGTGTAAATCTGTGCTAAATGGAGGACAATATTTGTTATGGAAGGTTGCCAATGAGGAATTTTGTGCAGAGACAGCTAGGCGAAATGCAGCAGCCGGTTACCCTCAAAGAAATCTAGAAATGTTGCTAGGGAAAGGACCTTATGAGAGTCAGCAGCAACAAATTGAATATGATCCTTCTATATATGCACAAATTGCTGCAAACGCAGTTAGGGCATGGAAGACTTTACAAGGACATGGAGATTTACAAGGTCAGCTATCTAAGGTAATACAGAGAGCTAATGAACCTTACGCTGACTTTGTAGATAGGCTAATTCAAACGGCTGCCAAAATATTTGGGGATACGGAACAAGCAATGCCATTAATAAAACAACTGGCTTATGACCAAGCAAATCGTTGCTGCAGAGAGGTTATTAGACCATGGAGACATGAAGATTTCAACACATATATTAAATTATGTAGAGATATTAATGAACAAGGGCAAGTCTTAGCAGCTGCAGTACAACAGGCTTTAGATGCCAGGCCAAAAACATGCTATGATTGTGAACAAACAGGACATTTTAAAAGGAGTTACCCCATAGGAGGAGGATTTAACAAAACTAGGTATCAAAGAAATAGAATACCGGGTATTTGCCCATGATGCCGTAGAGGGAGACATTGGGCTAATGAATGCCATTCTCAAACCACCATAGAGGGTACTCCCTTATCAAAAAACGGACAAAGACCAGGTATTTACCCACAATATCGTGGAGAAAGGCATCAGGCTCCATTGCCAAAAAACGGACAAGGGGGCCCAATGCTCCGGGGCCCACAACCACAAATATATGGGGCAGTGGAGGAACCCAGCAACACCATCAGAGTAGTGCCCAGGACATATTGTCCATTAAATCCCTCATCAGACAAACCCGAGGGAGCACAGGGTTGGACATCTGCGCCTCTGCCAGAGCAGTACTAACTCCAGAGATGGGAGTTCAAATCATTCCCACAGGAATAAAAGGACCTCTTCCCCAAGGGACAGTAGGCTTATTATTGGGACGTAGTTCATCTACATTAAAAGGACTTGTGATAAGTCCTGGGGTAATTGACCCCGATTATGTAGGTGAAATAAAAATTATAGCTAGTTCTCCAAGAGGTATATCAGTAATTTCACCTGGAGATAGAATAGCACAGTTGTTAATAATACCCAGCCTACATAATAAATTTCCTAGTCATAGTGTAAAAAGAGATTCCAGGGGATTAGGCTCCACAGGTGTAGATTGGGCTATGTTGTCTTTAAATTTAGATTCTCGTCCAATGTTAAAACTAAATATTCAAGGACACGACTTTAATGGGCTACTGGACACAGGTGCAAACCTTAGCATCATATCTAGTCAAGAATGGCCAAAACATTGGCTATTACAACAAGCCACTCAAACGCTTTGAGGCCTAGGAGTGGCTACTAATCCCCATAGAAGTGCAATGGTATTAGATTGGAAGGATCCTGAAGGATGTGAGGGAACTATACAGCCATATGTATTGGATCATCTTTCTATAAATTTATGGGGACGAAATGTCCTAGATCAATTAGGTTTGACGTTAACAAATAACATCAATCCTAATGCGCCCACTACTAGGGCTAGACAAGGTTTTAGGAAAGAAAAAAGATTAGGAAAACAAAGACAAGGTATAGCAGCACCAATTCAAATAGATCAAGGAACAGACAGACATGAGTTGAATTTTCAGAAAGGGCCACTGAGACAATAAAAATTACTTGGAAATCAAAAAAACCAATGTGGGTTCCTCAGTGGCCCCTGACTAAAGAAAAGATACAAATAGCCCATGATCTGGTCAAACAACAATTAGCGGAAAGACATATACAACCTTCCATATCTCCCCATAATACTCCCATTTTTGTCATTAAAAAGAAATCCGGTAAATGGAGATTATTGCAAGATTTAAGAGCCATTAATAATGAGATGGTTATTATGGGACCTGCTCAATCAAGGATTCCTCAATTGTCTGCTTTGCCAAAAACCTGGCATATTTTAGCCATAGATATTAAAGATTGTTTTTTTTTCAATTCCAATTCATCCCGAGGATAGTCCACGTTTTGCATTTACTATCCCTGCATTAAATCATGAAGGTCCTAATCAGAGATATGAATGGAAAGTACTCCCTCAAGGGATGGCTAACAATCCAACTATGTGTCAAATATATGTTAATAAAGCAATCCAGCCACTTAGAAATCAAAATCCTGAACTACAAATATTTCACTATATGGATGATGTATTATTGGCACACAAAGATAAAAACATATTGCTGGAATGTTATGCCACACTTACAAACTTATTAAAAAATTACAATCTAGAGATAACAATAGATAAAGTACAATTAAATTTTCCAATTAATTATTTAAGAGTTCTATTATCCTCAACCATGGTCCGTCCACCAAAAATTCAAATACGAGTAGATCAACTCAAGTCACTTAACGACTTTCAAAAGTTATTGGGAGACATAAATTGAATAAGGCCTTATCTAGGCATACCAACAGGAGAGTTGGGACCTTTATTTGATATTCTAAAAGGTCCATCAGATCCAAACTCACCTCGCATGTTAACTCCTAAAGCAAGAAAGGCATTGAAAATTATTGAAACATATATGGAAAATATACATTTGGATAGAATTGATATAAGTTTGCCTTTATTATTTATTGTACTACCAACAAAAAATATTCCTACAGGAGTATTTTGGCAAGAAGGTCCATTATCGTGGATACATTTATCTTATTCTCCTAACACTATTCTTACTAGGTATCCTGAGGCTGTAGGACAATTAATACTCAAAGGAATAAAAGCAGAGAAGGGAATATTTGGAATTTCTCCCAATAAAATTATTACTCCATATACTATGGATCAAATTGATGAGTTAGCTAATGAGTTAAATACTTGGGCAATAATCATATGTAAATCTAATGTTTCATTTGATAATCACTTACCATCTAATCCTTTGTTGTCTTTTTGGTCTAAGCATCCTGTAGTTTTTCCAAAAATGACAAGAAAAACCCCTATCATGAATGCTCCAAATATATTCACTGATGGGTCAAATAATGGTACAGCAGCAGTAGTTACCCCTGAACAAACTTTTACATTTTTAGTACCCAAACAATCAGCTCAAAAGGTAGAGCTTAATGCAGTATTACAAGGCTTTTTAATATTTAAAGATTCTGTATTTAATTTATTTTCTGATAGTCAGTATGTAATTAATGCTATAGTGTCTCTTGAAGATGCTGGTAGGATTTCCCCTTCTTCTACTGTTTTCTCTTTGTTTTCCACTATACAAAGTCTAATCTGGGACAGAAAAGATCCATTCTTTATAGGACATATTAGAGCACATACAGGATTGCCTGGAGCCCTTAGTTTGGCAATGATTTAGCAGATAAAACTACACATGACATACATATTTTCTCTACACTAGAAGAAGTTATGAATTTTCATAAAAATTCCATGTTAATGCTAATACTTTACAAAAGCATTTTAAAATAACTAAGGAACAAGCCAGACATCTAATAAAACAATGTCAAAATTGTGTGACCTTTTTACCACAAGTTAATCTTGGAGTCAATCCTAGAGGACTGATACCTAACCATATTTGGCAGATGGACGTCACACACTTGCCAGAATTTGGAAAATTAAAATATTTACATGTTACAGTTGATACTTCTTCCGGATTTTTGATGGGCTCCCTTCATGCTGGAGAAAAAACTAAAGATATTATAGCTCATTGCTTACAAAATTTTGCCACTGTGGGCGTTCCTAAACAGTTAAAAACTGATAACGGTCCTGGCTATACCTCTACCTCTTTTAAACAATTTTGCTCATCATTTGGTATTACTCATATAACAGGAATCCCATACAATCCACAGAGACAAGGCATAGTTGAAAGAGCTCATCAAACTATTAAAACGTACTTATTAAAGCAAAAAGAGGGAATTGAAAAGGGGTATATATCCCCCAAAGATAAACTTAAAATAACGCTTTTTACTCTAAACTTTTAAAATTTGGATTCATCAGGACTTAGTGCTGCGGAAAGACATATGTATCCAAAAAATGTTCAGGTTCCAGATTGCTTCAGGTATCTAATCTGGTGTAATAATCACCTGTGGCCAGGTGGAAAAGGCCATATTGGTTCGACATGGCTGCCTACAGACCAGTGCCTGGCTGGCAAGAGATAACTAAAGGTACTGTTGTGAGCAGCAAATGGTATAGGTGTTAAGCATTAGTATATAACGTATGAGTGAGCCTAGCTTGCTTTTTTTTTTTTTAATTGTGGCAATGGGGGGTTTAACCCAGAGGTGCTACATTTCCAGTCCTTTTTATTTTATTTTGGGTCTTGCTAAGTTGCCCCAGTTGGCCTTGAACTTGCCACCCTTCCACCTCAGCCTTCAGAGTAGCTGGTATTGCAGGCATGTGCCACCATGCCCAGCAAGCACTGTACTTTCTGATGTAATCCTTGCACCTCCGTGTGCCCAGTTGGACAATCAAGGTGGAGGGCATTGCTTGTGGCTTTAGTAAAGGACAGGTTGTTTTCGAGGGTGGGGCAAGGATTTTCTCAAGGAGCAGACTTGTACAACAGAGAAACCTGTGGCCAGTGCTGCCTCAAGAAACTGACAGGTCATGTTTGAATAGAAGCTATTATTTCTTACTCTCAGATGATTGGAAACATAGTTGTGTTTTTTTTTATTAAAGTTTTTAATTTGTTCCAATTAGTTGTACATGGCAGCACCTCGGATACAGTGTTAATCTCCAGGATATATAAAGAGCTAAAAAAAAAATTATCACCAAAAAAACCCCAAATAACCCAATGAATAAATGGGGTAAGGAACTGAACAGATATCTCACAGAAGAGGAAATACAATTGATTAACAAATATATGAAAAAATGCTCAACATCTTTAGCAATTCGAGAAATGCAAATCAAAACTACTCTAAGATTTCATCCGACCCCAGTCAGAATGGCAATTATCAAGGAAACATAGTATTTTATACAATCTTGAATGTATAGATTTAAATAAGTAAAAGTTAGAATGGCAAAATCATTTTCCTCTTCTCTCTCTCAGGTAAAACACCATTATATACTATTTATTTAGTCTGTAAATCCTAACACAATCCTTTATCACTTCCCTATCCTCTTCCTACCCACCTACCAATTCCTACTCTGAAATACCTTTTGAATCAGTCCACTCCATCAACAAGGCCACATCTTAATCCAAGATCATATTACCTCTTTGTTAAATGTTTACAATAGCCTCTTAATTGATCACTCTCCACTATATTGTGTACTAGTTTCAATTTCTATAAGTCCCACTTTAAAAACAAAATCCCATCCATGTTTTCTGCCTACTTGTAAGTCTTTTAGTTCCAGACAGCCTAGAGCAGAGGTCCTAAGCATGCCTATACATCAGAACCACCCAGACTCCTGGCCCCCGCCCTACACTTTCTGAATTTGAATCGCATAGGGTGGTGGTTAGGAATTTGCCTTTTTAACAAGCTCCCTACTGGACTCTGAGGTAAAGGGCTCAACATCCATCTGAGGATCTATGTTGTGAATCCAGCTCTATGAAGAAAGCCCAGACTCCCTGAAAGAAACCCAAGTCAATTCACAATCTGTTTCCAATTTTTTTCTTTCTACAACCTGAAATCTCCCCTTTTCAACCTTCCTTAAACACACTCTCAAACTTCCTGACATCTACACATTTGCCTTCCTCTCTGTTCTCTACTTAGGAAACTTGTGCTCATTCCTGAGGAATGAGTTCAATTGTCACCCTCCTATGACACGTTCCTTGATGACCTCTAACATCTATTCATTCTTTTTAAAATTTTTTCATTTTAGATATGCATGACAGTAGGGTGCTTTCTGACATATTGTACATACATGGAGATAGCTTATTCTAATTAAGATCCCATTCTTGTGAGTGCACATGATGTTGAGATTTACTGTGGTGTATCCATATATGAGCATATTAAAGTTATGTCTCATTCATTCTACTTTCTTCTTCCCATCCTCCAGCTTCCCTTCATTCTTCTTTGTCTAATCCCCTGAACCTTTATTCTCCCCTCCCTCTCTCATTATGTGTTAGCATCCAAATAGGAGAGAGAACATTTGGCCTTGTTTTTTTAGGGTTGGCTTATTTCACTTGATAGTGTGATAGTCTCCGTATCCATCTATTTTTCCAGCAAAAGTCATAAAGTCATTCTTATTTATGGCTGAGTAATATACCATTGTGTATATATACTTTTTCTTTATCTATTCATCTGTTGAAGGGTAGCTGGGTTGGTTCCATAGCTTAGCTATTATGAATTGAGTTGCTAATAAATATTGTTCCATCCATGCACTCTAGATTAGAGTTTAAGGGCATTTCAACATGGTGGTTAATAGCAAAGGCTCTGCAAATTATTATTACTTTCATACTTTATTTTAAAGGAGAGAATTCTTTTTTTAAAATAAGGAACACTCTTCTAAAATGACCTCAGTGAAAACTAATGTTAATTTTGAATGAGATCCTCAGTTTCAATTAGGGAAAAAAAGTCAAACTGAAACAATATTTCCTAAAGTGTCAATATCTCCATTGCAAACAGTGTATGATATTTTAATTTAGTCCTTTATAGAACAGTTGATAGAACTGCATTAGGATTTATTATAACATAAGTGATTTATGTTCTGAGATCACATATTCACAGTTGTATGACAAAATTTTCCAAAGTTTGTCTTAATATTGTGTGTGTGTGTGTGTTTTTGTGTGTGTGTGTGTGTGTGTGTATGATCAAACCTCCAGGGATAATATCACACCTAAATTGAAAAGGTGCTGTTTTTCACAACTTGGGTGGAGGTGAAGATGTTGCACTCTTAAAAAGGTGTTAGAAGGCTTGAAAAATTGCCCTTATTTTGACAAAGCCTCTGACATTAATGATTCACTTGGAAAGACTGACTATAATTTTTAATTAAATGTAGCAATGGGAAAAAAGCAACATTTTTAAATGAATATGTTCTATAAAATTTGAATAATGGTAACAATAGTAACAATTAGTGTAAAAGCTAACATTTACTATTTCTCCTCAAAATTTTCACCTCTCAGTATCTTCATTGTCTCAGGAATTGTTAGCTCCATTTTTTTTATATTACTCATGTCCTTGATCTGGGAATGGTCTTTAATTTTCACTTTCCTTCTCATCTTAGATTCAACCATAACAATATCCTTGATTGCATTTTCAAAATATATTGGAATTCTGTCACTTCTCACCACAACTCTCTCATGCTAGTCTAAGACTTCCACCAATTTTTTCCTAGATTATTGCAGTGAGTTCCCAACTAGTCTCCTGCCCAAATAATTTAATGCAACACAGTGGGCAAGATGATCCTTCGAAATGAAAGTCAGGTCATGATAATTATCTGCTGAAAATAATATAATCCCTCTCAGAGAAAACCCAAAGCACTTTAAAAGGCCCACAAAGCCCCTTATGACCCAGTGTATCTCTGATCCATGTGCTCCACTGGCTGCCACTCTTGACTTCATGGCGTGAGTTATTCAAAGAAAATGTCCTTTCTCTATGTACTGACAAGTATGATTCCACGTGTAGTTTTTGTGCTTGCTTTCTCTCTGTCTTGTTACTAGAAAAATATTCTCTGGTAATCTTATAGGAAAGTAGTATCTTGCACATTTCATGCTTCAGACTTTGGGACTAGCCAGTTGTTCAAGCATCCCTGGTTCATTTTTCCAAGAGATAACATCTGGAGATCACAGTTTGGGCAAATGAGTGTCATTCCTAATAGTAAGAAATGCTAGAAATGATGTGTGTGTATGTGGGAAGGGTGTGTGTACTACCAACTCTATCTCTCCATCTACTTTTCTAGCTCTATAATTTGTTTACATAAACCTAGACATGCATACAAAAGAATAAATACAAATTCAGATATATAAAAAAATGAAAAGTCTTGATTTTATATGCATTCCTACTCATATCCATTAGTTTTTTAATTAATTAATTTATTTTAATTAGATATATATGACAGCAGAATGCATTTGATTCATTGTATACAATTGCAGCCTAGCTTTTCATTTCTCTGGCTGTACACGAGGTAACGTCACACCATATGTGCAGTCATACATGTACTTAGGGTAATAATGTCTATCTCATTCCACCATCTTTCCTGTGCCCACGTACCCTCCCCTCCCCTCCCCTTTTGAAAATCAAAGTTCTTCCATTTTTCCCATGCCTCTCCCCTCCCCATTATGGATCAGCATCCATTTATCAGAGAAAACGTTCAGCCTTTTGTTTGGGGGATTGTCTTACTTCGCTTAGCATGATCACACCCACTAAATCTTATTCTCTTCTTCTTTACATGTGTACCCCCTTTCTCCCACAATTAACATTCTGAATTGTAAGGATACCAAGGATTATAAAATTAGAAGTATCTTTTTTTCTTACATTTCTTTACAATAATATCATCTTGTAAACACTCTACCCATTCTCTCCTACTGTAAGACTGTCAGAACATGCAGTCCATGCAAATTGTGCTTTCTCCTTTATTACCTCCATTAATTTTGATTCTGTAGATAAATCATTAAATCTGTATTGCCCACCACTAATCTTCATATCAGTCTTGTCAGTTGTTTTGGTTATCTGAAGTACATTTTTAGTAGAGTGTAGGGAAATACTCATTGGAACATCGTTCCTTGGGGTCTTGCATGCTGATGACAAATTTTCTGCAATTTTTTTTTATATTGGGCATTGAATCCAGGGGCACTTAACCACTGAGCTACATCACCAGACCTTTTTATTTTTTATTTTAACTAAGTTGTTTAAGGCCTCACTAAGTTGCTGAGGCTGGCTTTGAACTCATGGACCTCCTGCTTCAGCCTCCTGAGTTACTGGGATTAAGGATTTGGGCTTCCATGCCTAGCTTTTCTGGAAACTTGATGCTTGCTTGCAAGTAATTCTGAAGAGGTATAAATCCTAATTATTACATTCTTTGTTTCCTTTCTCTTTTGTATTTTTTCTTTTCTACTTTCTGTAGAACACTGCCAATTTGCTGTTTTTAGTCTTTATTTCAGAAACAATTACTTTTTTAAATTTGTAATTCTGTTCTGATTTCTGTGACCTTATTTTTGCACTATCCTGTCCTTTTTTGTTTTGAATAACTCTTCCTTTGCCTTTGGAACTGTTTTGATGTATTGGTATTTTATGAACATTTCTTCTGATCTATTTTCACTCCTTGTATTAATGTTGGTAATTTTGTTTCTTAGTCTCTCATTCTAATAATTTTTATGATAACCATTTTTATTTGCTTTTACTTTTGTGACTTAATTTCATTGAACTTTAACCTGACAATTCAGTCCTCTTTAGATCATCCCAGCTCTTGACAACTGGCTGGGTATACATTTTTCAAATCCTGGGCATTGGTGTTAGGAAGCTCACGTGGCTGCACATAATTCACTCCCAGTAATATTCTCAATAATTTTTCTTTTTCTTTAGTTTAGAAAGAAAGTGATAAAAAAAGGAGTATTGCACATGAACCTCCTCAAACCCCTAACATCTCTTTGTTGGGCTGTAATCTTGAGGAGTAAACTAAGGTGATATTTGGGGGACAAAATAATAATTGAATAATAAGGTTTATATGGACTCGGCATTTGTGGTTAGAATTTTGACAGCTCATTGCACTCTCTATTATGCACTGAGGCTGATTTTTACAGTAGCATTAATTAACTTTTAACTGATATGAACTGGAAAAATCATTTTTGGGCTTTGATCACAGTGATTTTTGATTTTATGTGTGTCAGTTTGGCTTATGGCAGCTATAACCACAGGTTAGGGGTTGTTCTAATCTTAGCTAAATTGACATCGAGCAATAGTCTCAGCAAAACTGTAGTGTGTTGGGACTTCAAGAAAGGAGTGAACAAGTAGTGTACAATGATTTCATTCCCAACATATTAGTAGCAGGAAGCAATGGTACTAATGCACAAAAGCCCAGGTAAAGGAAGGTTTTAAGAAGTGCTAGGTTAAGTATCCCCAGGATCCTAGGGTCACTGGATTCTCATGCAACAAAGCAATATTATACCAGGTGAGGGTGATTCTTTAGTGAAAAGATTAGGAAGAGAGAGACAAAATTACCTTTAGAACTATGTAGGGCTAAGAAATTCCATAGGCAGAGAAAGTGATTTAAAGGCTGGCATAAAAATAAAAATGCTCCCTGAAGATAGTTTAACTTCTCTCACTTTTCAACACCTGTTTATGGTGTGGAAATGCCATAAACACAGGGCTTAGAGGGCAAATGTAAATTAGGAAGTTTATGAGGAGACGTGTTCCTCAAATAGGACCTGTCCATTAAGTTGCATTTGTGGCAAATACCAGAAGTATCAGGCAGAAGGACTACCTCAAATGCCTCTTATCCAGAAACAGCAGGTTGGGTAGGTTGATTATTTAAAATTCCTGGCCTCTATTTGCTTCTTCAGTGTCTCCTATCCTGGCAAAGACTAGAGCCCTGTTTAAATGGTGTGTTCAGGAAAAAAAACCCTAAATGACTGTCCACCTCATTTCCCTTCTGAGAGCTGTTTTTAGAAGATATGATTCTTTCCTACTTTCCAAACTTTTATGATTAATACAGTCTCAGTCTTCTACATAGGGAGAACTTCCCTGATCTAGTGCTGCTTATGACTTTGTCAGTAGGCAAGTACTAGAGAAAACTTGTTTACCTAAAGTCTGGTTAGTGTATCCTGCTATCAACTTTGTCAGGAACAACTGTGGTATGCTTTACTTTATCTGCCTTATTTTATATTATTTTTAAATTGATTCTAAATTGAAATATAAAAGAGGACTGCTAAATATTTATCCCCTCAAAATCCCAACCCCTACCCTTCCATGCTAATTTTATGTTAGACACCCTCTACTCGTTCTGCTCCTGCTTTCAACTCTAGTCACCACAAGCCCCCGTAATTCCCATACAATCCTCATTTTGTGTGCCTTTTTTCAAGTTAATCATTAGAATATTTTTGTCATCGAATAATGACTCATCTGTTAATATTCCCTCAGAGACATCTTTTTTTCTCCCTCTATTCCCAAGTCAGAATAATGGATTCATATATATTCAGTACTTTGAGGGTATGTGTTGCACTCTGCCTGAATAGTAGTTAGTGATAACATACTGTCTTACCTTGGGATGCTATAACAAAATGCCATAGACTGAATATCTTATACAACAGAAATTTATTTTCTTATAGTTCTGGCGGCTGTAAGTCCAAGATCAGAGTATGGATAGGTACTGGTGAAGACTCTCTTTCTTGTTGGCGGATGGTTGCCCTCTTGTTGTGTCCTTATGTGATAGAGGTGAGAGAGAATTAGGTTGTCTTGTGTTTCTTCATCTAAGGACACTAATTTTATCAGGGCAGGGCTCCACCCTTTTGACCTCATTTAACCTTTGTTACTCCTATAAAGGCCTCTCTCCAAATGTAATCATGCTGAGCACTGGGGATTCAACATGTTCATTTGGAGGGGACACAATTCTGCCCAGAGCCCTGCCTTCCATGAAAGCACATTATAAACTTCTCTAGTGCAGGTATTTCTTCATTTAACTTTGTATGCTGTGGACATACAAAAAATTGAATGAAAAAATTGAAAACCCACCAACATGGGTCTCTGTGTAATTAAGGATAATTTTCTTTAGTATATATTATGTCTTTCATTTAATTTAAATGATATATTTTAAAGCAACCATTTAATTCCTTCTACCTTAAATCTTTCTTTTTGGCAGCCAGATGTACGTGTCAGAAATATGTATCTGTTTAGAAGTTATATCTTTCATAACTATACAGGAAGAAACATCAAGATTAAAAGTGGAACTCAAACCGAATGTGAAGAATAAATTACAAAAGCAAAGCCAAGAAGAATGAATACAGAAGTCTCAAACTAAGAAAAATGCAGACTGCTTCGTTTATTGTGTAGTAGTAAGAAAAACTGCAGGTAAACAAGTAAATGTGGTACCATTTAATGCAGAGCATCGGGAGGGGACCTTGTGAATACAGCTTCCCATTAGACCTCCTTTGCATTTCTCATCATACTGTCGACTTTGCTTGGGGCTCACATTTCACAGCATTTTGTAAGTGGTGTTTTATGTATCCTTAAATTTCTAGAGTATAACAGAAAGGCTGGTTTGTATCCATCATATGAGTTGAAGGGAATGTGAAAGCAAAATGACAAGATTGAAATGAGTAGAAAAGCATTTGCTTCAATGTGGGACTGATGTTATTATAAAGTAAGAAAGAACATATTACTTTAGTAAGAAAAGAAGAAAAGTGATATTTTTCTTGAGAGTGCTATTAATGTTCCCTAACCAAGTCTCTAACCTGACTTCAGTATTTTGGTTGATTTCCCAAAAGACTGACTTCTCAAAATTATGTAATTTTGGTGCAAATTCTCCTCTGAGCATTTACTGCTACAGAGAGATAGAGTTCATGATCATTTTAATACTTTAAGTCATTTTAAACCCTGCTAGATTAAAATTCTTTATAAAATATGATGTGAAAACATATATATGGTGTTATTATTTAACAACCAAAAATGTCAAGTATCTTTTTGATATAAAAAGATATTTATAAAATAGTATCTATTATTATTTTGATTTATTATAAGATACTCAGTTATTATCTCTTCCTTTGGATCCTTCCATCAAAACTGTCCTAATGGACAGTGTTATACTGATTGTTACTGTCTCATCTAATCAGTCAAGAAATTTGTATATTTCATTCCTAGGACTGCCAAAATATTTAAAATATATATATATATATTGGCAGTCCTAAGGATTGAACCTAGTTCCCCATACATGCTAGGAAATAACTCTGTCACTGAGCTATATACCTACCCCTGCAGTTGAAATGTATTCTTGTTCTATATAAAAATTTTCATTTGTAAGAAGATACGCCATCTGCAAAACAGGTTATTAGTTCTGGCCAACAGAGTAGAAGAGCCAGAGCTAGGGTACAAGGGAATCAATATTATGTCAATACTATAGGAATTACATGAACAATTGAACAACTAGGAAGAGAAACTATTATAATAGGAAGGTTATCTTTATGGTAGGGGAAATTATATGTTACTTTTTTGAGGCACATTTAATTTTTAAAATTTTCTGATTATAAATGTAATGCATGTTCAACATGGAGCAATGGAAAAATACAAATGTATATACAAAAACAAATTTAAAGATGATTAATCTTCGGAAGTGTTTCTTCTCCAGAAGTAACTCATGCAATAAAATCCTTCACCTACTGTGAGTAAGATGATTAACCCCAATATTAATGCTGAACTAAGTTTTGTTTTGTTTTGTTTTAAATTCCAAGTGCTTAAATCCACAGTACAAATACATCTTACAGGAATAGAAATACATAAAATAGTTACAGGCAAAACTACTTTACTTGAAGTTAGTATTGGGAAGTAGAACCCAATCTTATGAATGACATAATTTCATTTTCTTTATGGTTAATAAAACTCCCATGTATATAGAACAACTTTTCATTTCCATTCATCTATCTAAGGACCTAGGTTAGTTCCATAACTTGGCCTTGTGAGTTGTTCTGTGATAAACATGGATATGAAAGAATCTAAATTTGCTGACTTTAATCCTTGTGGTAAACAACTAGAAGTATTGCTTGATTACATGGTAGCTCTATTTTCAGCTTTTTAAGGACCTTCCATATTGATATCCATAATGGCTGTGCTAACTTATATTCTAACCAATAGTATGTAAGAGTTACTTTTTCCCCTACGTCCTCACCAGCATTTACTGTTGTTTGTATTCTTGATGGTTACCATTCCAGCTGGACTCAGGTGGAATATCTTTATAGTTTTGATGCTGCATTTCCCTGGTGACTAAAGGTATTGAACATTTTTCATATAGTTGTTGGCCATTTGTACTTCCTGAAAATTTATGTTCAGTTCATTTTCTCCTTTATTGATTGGGTTGTTTTATTACCGTTAAGGTTTTTTGTTGTTGTTGTTGTTGTTTAGTTTTTTTACATTCTGTACATTAATCCTCTGTCAAAGAGGTAACTGGCATAGATTTTTTTTTCCCCATTCTGTTGGTCTTTTCTTTATTAT
Organism: Callospermophilus lateralis; assembly: GCF_048772815.1. Classification (NCBI taxonomy): domain Eukaryota; kingdom Metazoa; phylum Chordata; class Mammalia; order Rodentia; family Sciuridae; genus Callospermophilus; species Callospermophilus lateralis. The sequence goes on along the minus strand of NW_027514579.1, from coordinate 17,141 downwards.
GTTAATTGTTTTCTGTGCTATGCAAAAGCTTTTTTAAAAATTGATACCATTTAATTTATTGAGGCTTGCTATTATTTCTTGAGGTATTATCATTCTGCTCAGGAAAAGATTTTTAATTTGAGGTACTGCTGTTTATTTTTCTTCTGTTGACTGTGCTTTTGATATGATATACAAAAAAAAAATTGACAAGATTGAGGCCAAGGAGTTTGTTCCTTATATGTTCTGTTAGAATTTTCAAGGTTCCAGAGTTTACATTTGTCTTTAATTCACCTTGAATTTTTTGCTTATAGTATAAGAGAAGATTATCATTTTAACAGGGTTAATTTTCCCAGTTCACGAACTTGAGATATCTTTGTGTGCTCTGACAGAATCCAATTTCCTTTTTCAGACAATCATTTTCGTTGCTCTGTTAAGAAGAGTTTGTGGAGTCAAAGAAAATTTAATGTGGAGGTAACTGCAATTATGCAAGTGTGAAAATGGCAGGGTGGTAGTGATGGCAACTGAGTCAGTTAAGTCATTTCAACAGTTACAGAAAGCATTCATACTCTTTAGTATTTCTTATTGCTTTCTTTATATTTTTTTCCTCCTTTTTTCATGGAATGTTTTTCAGTTTCTCCATCAGAGTAAAGTCTGAAGTCTATGCCTTTCCTTTTCACACCCATGTATTTCTGGTCACCTTGCTTGGCAGAAGGAGCAAGGACATCAGAGAACAGACTCTGTGGGGACATTTACTTGCTCATACTTATGATGGGGTAAGGTGTATGGTTCCTGGCATCTAGATGGAAAATTGTGTCCTGATCAAAGGAGTCGCGTGCAGATTTTAAGCAGCAGGTCAAAGACAAGGATACCATCTTCTTTTGACATCTGCATTACTACCCAGAGAGGAAAACTACTAAAGGAAAAAGTATTGTCCATTAAACGTTTGCCCAGGACGCCAGAAATAGAAATCAAATGACACTGGGTTGGGATCTTGAACATGAGAAGAGTTTATTTGATGAACATAGCTGCACCATTGTTTGGGGCATATATATTTATGATTGTTATGTCTTGTTGGTGTATGGTTTACTTGAGCAGTATGCAAAGTCCATCTTTATCCCTTTTGATTAACTTTGGTTTTAAGTCTACTTTATTTGAGATGAGTATGGAAACCCCTGCTTGCATTTGCAGTTCATGTGAGTGGTATGATTTTTCCCAACATTTCACCTTCAGTCTGTGTATGTCTTTTTCTATCAGATGAGTCTCCTGAACGCAGCATATTTTGGGGTCTTTTTTAAATCCAATCTGCCTACAGAAAAGTCTGTAGTCCTTGTCAAGGTTATTGGATTGGGTTGTCTTTCTGTAGTTGTAGCTAAGTGCTAAATCTGGTCATGAGGTGACCCAGTTTTATTGAAAACAATCCACTTTTATTGAAAACAATGTACTGTGATTGATGGTCGATTCCCGCATAGCATTTTAATGTCTATGTTTTTGTTCTTAAAATAAATATACAACCTAAGATCTTAAAACTTTTAGTTATTTTTATCTTTAAAAATGATCAAAATAATGTTCATTGTTCACAATCTAACGAGATTATCACTAGATGCTTAATGGACATTCTAGAAAGTCTACTTCCCCTTCTATATTAGCTTTTTTTTTTTACGAATTAAATATTATTTTTATTCTCCTAGTACTTTGTGCACTCGGAAATGGATAACAGAATAGAGACCATCTGCTAGCCTATATCTTTTTATTGGTGTGTTTAAGCCATTAACATTTAGGTTGCTATTGAGACAAGGTTTGTATTTCCAGCCATATTTGTTTATTTTTGTTATTTTACTTGAATTGGTTTTCCTCTTTGATTAGTTTTTACTTTAGTGTACTACCTCCCTCTGCTAATTTTCATTGCTGTTTTTCATTTCCTCTTCATGAAATATTTTGCCAAGGATGTTTTATAGTGCTGGTTTCCTAGCTATAAATTCTTTTAACTTTTGTTTATCATGGAAGGTTTTTATTTCATCTTCAAATCTAAAGCTTAATTTTGCTGGATACAAGATTCTTGGTTGGCACCCATTATCTTTCAGCACTTGATATATGTTGTTCCAGGATTTTCTAGCTTTCAGAGTCTGTTTTGAAAAATCTGCCATTATCCTAATTGGTTTTCCCTTATATGTAATGGGATTTCTTTCTCTTGTGGCTTTTAAAATTCTCTCCTTATTCTGTATGTTGGGCATTTTCATTATAATGTGACTGGGTGTGGGTATGTTTTGATTTTGTACATTCAGCATCCTGTAGGCTTCTTTAATTTGGATTTCCAATTCATTCTTCATGTTTTCCTGATATTATTTCATTGAATATATTGTTCATTTCTTTGGTTTGGACCTCTATGCCTTCTTCTATCCCAATAACTCTTAAATTTGGTCTTTTTATTCTATCCATATTTCTTGAATGTTCTGCTTGTGGTTTTTTATCATTTTTGCTATATGGCCTATGTTCATTTCAAGATGATTTACTTTATCTTTATTGTCTAATGTCCTATCTTTTTAGTGGTCTACTCTGTTGGTGATGCTTTGAGTTTTTTATTTTGTTTTTTCTTTCTTTCATTTCAAGGATTTCTGTTTGGGTTTTTGTATAACCTCTATCTCCCTGTTGAGGTGATCTTTTGCTTCATGGATTTGTTTATGTAGCTCATTGTCGAAGTGATCTTTCATTGCCTGTGTTTGTTCTCTTATGTCTTCTTTGTGATCCCAAAACATTTAAGCCATGTATATCCTGAAATCTTTCTCTGTCATTTTTTCTGCTATAGCTTCCAATGCTTCTAATGATGTGTTGTTTTGATTTGCTTGTGGTACTTTATTCCCTTATATTTTCATGTTGCTCATGTGTCTTCCTTTCTAGCTCTGTGGATCTGGTGTTTTATTGTTTTTACCCTATAGATTTATACAGCTCTTATAGGGTTCCAAGATCTCTCCTTTGTGGGGAAGGACAATGTTAACAGATCCCAATATCAACAATACATCACCTATAAACAAATTGTTGTTGTTAAGACATTTAGAGTTTAGTCTTAATGTCCAGAAATGTTGGATTCTATTATTATTTAAAATATAATCAGTGGTTTCATAAAAAGGTTCACAGTTTCTGCCAGTGGACAATGAACTGGGGGTCAGGTGTAGGACAATATGTTGAGGGGAGAAGATGTGAGGGTATATAGTTAATATATCTTAGGAAATATGAAGGACAAATCTAGTGAAGAGGGTTAGTAGCAGGAGAATACATAGAAGGTAATTTGGGGTAGACAATTATGTGGGAAGACAGTGCAGTACATAAAACAAACACATATATGGTTTTAGAAAAATACAGGATGTTAAAATAGTATAATTTGGAGGGTGAAGGAAGAAGAAAGAGAAAAAAGGAAAGAAAGAAAGAAAAAAGAGAGAAGAAAAAGAAAGAAAACAAAAAAGGGCTTATGCAATTTCTCTACATTATATTATTCAGGTGACTCAGTCCCCAAAAAATAAGATTAAATTTATTTGTAACAATATGTATAATCATCAATGGTGTGTGACTATTTATTTATTTATTCATTTATTAAGGTAGAAAAATAACTTATTGAGTGAGATGACGTTACTTTTGTATTGAATCAACCTCTTTAACTTCATGCACTAAGCTCATAATGACTGTTTTCCTTTGACCTTTATGTTTAGCCATGTAACCAGTTTTCTTAGGAGGAAACAAAAAGCAATCAGTAAAACTGTACATCTCCCTGCTCTGTATGAACTAAATTTCTTTTCTAATTAAAATACGGTGTCTCATAGATTTCTTCAGATGAGAAAAGTGTAAGAAAAACTCCATTTAGAATATAAAACTGAGAAAATGTGACTCATTTAGTGAGGCATTTTTCACCCCAGGAATCTTTATATGATGTCAGAAACCAATAAAAAGATGACTTGCTATTCATTTCATATTGGGATAAATATTAAAATAATCTTTCAGGTCTTCTTAAAGTAACACATTAATTAGCTTCAAACACACACACACACACACACACACACACACACACACACACCTTGAAGAATCACAGGTGTCTGCCAAGCTCTACCCTCTGAAGTTTTCAAAGGCATTCAATGATGTCAGCTTTAACTTCTAAGGTCATTGTATACCTACTAGGAAGGAATAGTTGGTTGAAAAAGTACTTAGGAATAAAGTTAAAATGGAGAAAAATCTTTACATTGATGAGTATAACATTGATAAAGGAAATTGTAGAGCAAATAATGTTCATTGTTCACAATCTAACGAGATTATCACTAGATGCTTAATGGACATTCTAAAAAGTCTACTTCCCCTTCTATATTAGCTTTTTTTTTTTACGAATTAAATATTATTTTTATTCTCCTAGTACTTTGTGCACTCGGAAATGGATAACAGAATAGAGACCAGATAGCACATTCTAAATAAATCATGTCACATTTAAAAAATCTGATCCAAAAATTCCAATGCCTCTTGAAAAAGTGGTTGAAATATTTTACATTTAATCTATTCTAATCTATTCTAATATTGCCACTTAATCTGACAGGTGAGATCATTGGGAAACAGATATATAAATTTTCAGTACATTATGGACTGACATATGAGACTGCGGTTCTACCTCGTTATCCAGTTTTATTCTTACTGAGCCTCTTCTAATACTCTTAGAAGAAGTTAATTTATTTAGATTGAAGCTCATTTTAAGTTTAATCCTTAAAATGATAAATAATGTGACTAAGTATAAGAATATCAAACAATAGAATTTATCATACTTACAAATCCTTAAGTAAAGAAAGTTAATAGAAATATGATCATTTGATACATGCAGAAAAAATATTTGACATAATCTTAGATCTGTTCCTTACAATATTTCTTTGAAAATAGAAATTTTGGAATTTTCCTGGTCAAAGAAAGACATCTTTGAGTGATATTAGAGTTAAGGATGAAAAAATGAATACTTCCCACCCTCAGTCCTTAATAATAGGTTAGGGATTTGTTCTCTAGTCAACATTTGATGGAAGTTTTATCATAACTTCATGTTTTAACTGTGTTTTGCTTTACAAGTCATATAATGAGTGTGGACATATGAGCTTCATGAGGACATTTCTGCTCAACAGGGTTAATTCATAGAGACCAGATAGCACATTCTAAATAAATCATGTCACATTTAAAAAATCTGATCCAAAAATTCCAATGCCTCTTGAAAAAGTGGTAGAATATTTTACATTTAATCTATTCTAATATTGCCACTTAATCTGACAGGTGAGATCATTGGGAAACAGATATATAAATTTTCAGTACATTATGGACTGACATATGAGACTGCAGTTCTACCTCGTTATCCAGTTTTATTCTTACTGAGCCTCTTCTAATACTCTTAGAAGAAGTTAATTTATTTAGATTGAGAAATAGAAAGTGTACTGGCTCAGGAATGACATCAACTTAGTTTTTTTTTCTTAAAACTATTCTGAGAAAATATATAATTGAACATGTATCTTTTGAATGACAGTACTTATTTATCTGGGTTGAGGGGGGAGAGAAGCCTGATAGAGGAACCATCATGCCCTTTTGAACTTTGAAAGTCCGTGAGGATGCATATCACAGATTGGTGTAGATTCAGGGATTCTAAACAAGGTAATACAAATGTAAAAATGGGGAAAAATCTGGAACAGTCTATATTACTACCTCAACTCATACAGATATTTTTAAAAGAATAAATTTGCTTTTGACCTAGTTCTTAATAAAGTGAAAATTGCCTCTTGCTGCTCTGTGCATTTTACTGGAAAGATACTCAAATATTCAAAACACAGCATTGTTTCCTTGGTTCCCAAAAAGGAAGTAATGTGATAGACCCATATAATGTTAAAGATAAAATCAGAAAACATAAAGCATATTTTTAAAATTTCTCTTTTAATACAGAATATGCAACTGTATTTACACAAACCATCTCCTGCAGAAGTTTTCCTTAAACTATATGATAAGGATTTGCCAGAAGTCTCCAACCATAGGAAACTACTTTAGATGCTCAATAAATACCTGCTGAAATAATAAATGACAAATGGACACAGAGTATTGAATGTCAGCCACCAATGTCTAAGACTACATTATTATTGAAAGGAAAGTCAAAATAATTAACCATCACATATTGTAATTTCTAGTGGCTGACTGTATCTTGGTCAATACGCTTATAAGTCAATGATTAAATATCAGTGTAACAACAAACTCTTATAGAAAGTTTTAGTATCCAATAGTGAGCAAGACCATGTTATTCATGAATATTGATAGAGTGAAAATATTAAATAAGACCTTCCATTGTATTAATTAGCAAAACAGATTTGAGATTATAGACCACTAACATGCAGTATTAATGAAACATTGGCATGATCTGAAACACTTCTTCAGGCAATACCTCAGGCTCAAAAGCAGTGGCTGGAGTGTCAGCACTGTGTATCAAGAGCGGATTCATTCCAAAGTGGATAGACACCAAAGTACACTTTTCTTTGACTTTCTGTTCATAGAGTAGCCTTATTAGTCTTTGATAATTTTACAAAAAAAAAAAAAAAAGCCGACACAATAGTTATGATACCTTTGCAAACTTAGAAAGCTATCTGCCATAGTTAACAATACACCTTATCTATGTGCCATATGTACTGCTGCGACCTGTAGTACCATATGAGGAATTATGTTTTCTCTGGACAGAGGTTGCTTCTCAAAAGTATTCTGCCTGCATATTTAGCAGTGCATAGTGGTAGACTTTGGTTCTGATTCCAGCCCAACTATGCACTAGCTATGTGAATTCACAAAGCTCAGAAAGAAAGTATATGATCTTTCTTGTCAAAATTTTAAATTTCCAGTTTCTCTTTTCAGTACAGACTATGAATGTGCACTCGTATTGCCTTATTTTTATGATAGCACAAATATTTTTCACGGGCATGTGTTTGTATTCCTTTTAGATTGGCCAGTGATCACTATAGAACTCTAGTAACACTGAATTAATGAATGAAAAATGGACATAGAGTATTGAATGCTAGCCATTGATGTCTAAGACTACATTATTATTGAAAGGAAAGTCAAAATAGTTAACCACCACATAGTGTTATTTCCAGTGGCTGCCTTTATCTTAGTCAATATTTTTATAGTAAAAGACTAAATGCCAATGCAATTTTATGTACCTAAATATCTGCAGATTCCTAAACAATTCCTCAGGGGGTGTGTTTTGTTCTGTCAATGCTGAAACATGTCCTTGTTCTCATTCTACCCTATAATATTGCAGTTTATCAGATTTCTTATTTTTTTCTAACTTTAAGAAAAATTTATGGGCTGTGATCAGGGACGAGACATTGAGAGATCAGAGGAAACACAAATGTTGCTATTTAACAATGCTTTAGTAATAATTCCTTAAATCTTGTCAGCATTTGGGAAAATTTTAAAACCATTATTTGTACTGTACAAAATGTGGTAAATTAAGAACAAAAAACAATGAATATATTTAGATATACTCATAGCAGTTAGCATTGTAGTGTATAATTATTGGGAAAAATGATATAAACTATGAAGTAAATTGCTGTGTTACTTATAAGAAAGTCACAGTTTTGGTTACATTCAAATATTGAGAAATCATCAGTAATAATGTTAATGCAAATGTAGGATAGAAATGAAATATCAGATACTTTCATTTCATTTACAAATAAATTTCTTTCTTTTTCTCCCAGTTATCTTCTGGGCCTGCGGCATAGCTATGAGCAGCATTATAATTGTGGGAAATAGTAATGCTAATGCATTTTTTTCTTGATTTTATGAGGACAGTAAGGAGGAAAGGAAGTGATCATTTTTAAAACATTGATTTGAATAATTTTAAAACTTTTAAATTGCTTTCTAATTAAAAAATCAAGCTATAGATTAGTCTGTTAATCCAATAAAATTAAATTATAATGGAAAATAAGGTTTCTGTTATTATTGATAATCTTATCTCACTGATATTAATCTAACTCACATGACCATGTCATGACAGCATTCACATAAACTTCAAGGCTTAGCAATTGATATTGATCATGGAAAGGCCAATTTAGCTACAGTGATTTGTACTGACTGCTAAAATAGTTTAAATCCTGTACTAGTCATGAATCTGATCAATTTTGCCTCTCTTCAGGCATAAAAAAAGATGAGCTTGTCAGTATTTTTGAAATAATATGAAGCCAATGACATCTTGATATTTTGGAGTAAAAATAAATAAAATTTAATAATACTATTTAAGTCTTGTTTTCGTCATCAATTTTCACCTTATTCCACATCACTTTACTTTTATAAATCACAGCTTCTAGCATACAGAGATATTGCAAGTATCAGTCTAGCATCTCATGAAGATCCCCCCATGAGCCAAAATTCCAGATTCCTATTTGGAAAATATTAATGAAAAAAATATCTTCTTGATGTATATGTGCACATGCATGTTTCTTTCTGGTATTACATGGAAGAAGAAAAGAACTTCCACATAGCAATCATGGTAGTGTTGTTGGTAGAGCTCTCAAGAACTGAATCTGGCCTAGAGATCATTAATTTGCTCTGTCCATGCCAGGAGGTCTTGGAGCGCAGATAGAGTTCTACAGGAAATAAGGAAGGTGACAAAATTATTTAGGAATGAGGTAGATATGAATGTTAATTAAGCCAGAGGAATCTTAGACTAAGATCCCATGTGACTTCAAGATACCATCTGATCAGTATGATTAGAAGTACAAAATATCATCAGTTCTGTAGCATTTTTATATCATATTGAAATCTTGGTAACTTCACATTTGCTTTTCCTTTCAGTTTCTCAGTGTTGTTTAACTGACAACTTTTGGAAGCAGTAAAGTGGTGGTAGAAGTTAGCTGTGAAATACAAAGAGCTCCACAGCCATTCTCAAGAAAAGGGGAGCTCTGAGACACAGGGAAATACCAAAATTGAAGTTTTGAGGAATGAAGCAAGGAAACCATCCATCTTGAGAGCAAGGAAACCATCTATTTCTAACCAAAAAACATCCAACAAGCCTAGAAAGAAAAGACACGGGACATATCAAGATAAAAATACACACAAAACTAATGAATCATCAGGGAAACTGCAAAATGAAAAGGGAACAAATCACAACCTCAAAACTAATTTCCAGATACAAGATGCTATATATAGATGATTAGGTGGAGCACTTGGAAGTCATGCACTCCTTCCTTTCAGGGGACAGCATTCTGTTTTTTTTTTTAATTTCTTATAACTTTATTTATTTATTTATTTGCTTTTATTTGGTGCCACAGGATCGAACCCAGGGCCTTGCACATGTGAAGCAAGTGCTCTACCACTGAGCTATAACCCTGGGCCTGCATTCTGGTTTTTCAGGAAAGGAATTAGGGAAAGTTTGGTGTGTTCCATCAACACTCACTGATTTGAAAGGATTAGTGAAGGATGCAAAAGTGGCCACAGAATAAATGGACTATGTCAAACCTGGAGTTCCTTCTCACACCATGGAAAAGCAGAATTTACCAGTTCAGGAGGCCTCTAAGGTAAAACATCAGATGGTTTATTGCCATTTTTCCTCTAAAGCATGTTCCTAAAAGCAGCAAGGTTTTACTTCAAGATAGAATATTACTGTCTAGTCCAGAGGAGTGGGGTCTGGAGACAAGAGCTCACCACCAACAGGATAATCTACTTATTCTGGGAGAAATCAATGAAGCTGAATTCAATCTCACCAATGACAATTTTAGTTTATGGACTTATTTATTATAGCTATTATTATTTGCAGATATCATGATCATGTGCATTTAAAATACAGGAGTATAAGATATGGAAATTAATGAATATTTCTTGGTTGACGTTAAAGGCAAAATAAAAGCATAATCATAAAGAATTTAAAAAATTTTCACCAATAATAGCATAGAAATATACGTATAAGATATTGTGTTGTTTTATAGTAATTGTAATGATAGATCTGGAAATATCTTTTAATAAAAATTTGCATGAAAAGAAAGTGTATACATTTCTTCCAAGGAAGAAGAAAAGAATAAATATAAATATGTTTTATTTGCCAGTTACACATATTGTAACTGGCAAATAAAACATATTCTAAACTGGGTTTTGTGGCACATGCCTGTGATTCCAGCAATTTGGGAGGCTAAGGCAGGAGGATACATATGTCTATTATCTCCTAAATAAGAGATATATATTGCTAAATGGAAATTAAACTTTTGGATAATAGGTTTGGGAATATAGATCAGATCTCTTGCCAAATATGTGTAAAGTCCTCAGAGGAGAGAGAGAGAGCAAAAAGAGAATTTTAAATTACCTTAATTTGACAAAAATTCAAATTGTTTTCATTTTTGTACTATACAATTATTTGAGACATCATCTACAAAATAAAACATGTCAAAATGCCTGCAAAGTTTAATACAAAAAATAGTAGAGGAGAATTGACCTTGTTAAATTTTGAGGCATTTAAAACATTTATTTTACACAAGTCAGCCAGATGAAAAGTAGACTCATAAATAAAACTAAGTATAGAAAAGACTTGAATATATTTGAAATCTTAGGAAATAGGAGTTTTTCAGGATAGTGGGATGTTGAGAAATAAGTCAATAAATTTCACCTAGATAAGTGATTTGCCATATGTAAGTTAAAAAGTTATACCCTTTTCCTGTGTCACATGGAATATTCCCAGATAATGTCAAAGATATAATTTTTTAAAAATAAATAATTTCTATAATTGTGGTTGAAAAATAAGATACAAAACTCAGAACAGAAGAAATTTTTATTATCTTTTCATTCTAAACCATTCCCTTCCATAATCTTTAGCTTTACCAAGAATGACAGCAATAATCTTTCTATGGAACTTAATAAAATCTAATAATTAAAAGACAGATTCCTATCTCTTATATGTAAAGATTTCTTAAAATGTAAAAAATAAATAAATAAAAGCATATGTTCAATCTCATTTTTAAAAAACAAAATATTGCTTTATAGTAGATGTGGAAGTATTCAAAACATTGACACAGCAGTGATATTGAAAAGAAACTTATATTTTTTTAATGCCATTCAAGATAGCCATTATGCTTATGTGGTTATTGAGATTTTGACATGTGAGAGTTGTGACTAAATAACTAAATTTTAATATTGTTTAATTTTTATTAATTAAAAGTTAAATGTGAACAGTATTCTATAGCTATTTCTACTTTACTGAACAGGGCAATTTTAATGTTTGTAATATCAGATTTTCAGTAAGAGTTAAACATACTATTGTTCAAGACATTTGGCCATGTGCCCCAAATTTTCTAAGTATATTCTGGTCTGAATCTTTCACAAGTAAATTTTTATTGTATGAAAATAGAATGGAAAGTACAAAACCTTATATACTAGAAGATTGATTATTGGGTTGGAAAAATTGGAGGTCATATAAACATCCAAAGTAGAGAAAACTTTAAATTGATCTGGTTCAACCAAGTCATAGTGGTGTCCACATAAGATAATTTGCATGTTTTTTTTTTTCTGTCCTGAGTCATTGTCCTCCAGTTTTGATACACCAGGATGCAGTGACTAAGGGGCAATGTCCAGAAAAATCATGTTATCTTTTATTTTATTCTGGAAACCACTCTGCTATTATTCATAACTCCTAAATGAATTCTTCTTCTGAATGAAAGCCAATCATAAATATGACTAAGTGATTATGATCTAAGTAATAACTAAAATTTGTAAGCTTTTATGTACATAATAAAGCAGTGAAATTCTGAATTTCATTATATCATGACATTAGACAGAAATTTTTATTTCTTTTCTGCCACTGAGTTCTAAATTCATTAAGAGTTTCTTAATTACATTCCCCATCATTAGAGTACACGTAGTAGTCACACAATATGTGTTGAGTTGCATAAATAATGATATATTCCCTTAGAGACTGCTTGTGTTTCAATGATCACCTAATTTCATGGGTAAACATTTCTATACATCTGACCAATTACTTACTCAAATCTTATATGAGTATATGTGGTCATTGGACATTTGATGTTGGAATTGTGACTCATAGGTATGAAAAGAGAGTGATATATTTAAACATTTATTAAAACATTAAATGAATTAAATCAATGCCTTATTCTAAATCTTGGCTTATATATCTTCTTAATTATCATGAACCATGCTTGGCCTTATGTTTATGAGAATAACAATAATTTTAAGAACATGCATTGCTCAAAAGTAAATATATAAGACAAAGAGAATGTAGGCTTCATTAACATTGCAAAATTTTATAATCTATTCTGATAATTTACCAGTAATTGCTTGTACAGTTTTATGGGTTAAGGTATACATCAGTCTATCAAAAATTTTCACTTGATGTTTTACTTGTGGGTTGCACATCCTTAAAACAGAAAAAAAGTATCTCTTACAAAATTCTTATATCTTTGGAAATATTTGTAAAAAAAACCCCTATTTTTAAATTAGTTTAAAAACTAATTTTTAAATAAGTTTTAAATTTTTTACTTGCCTTTCTTACCTGCTGATATTTTAATAACACTAATATTTGTAACCACATTGAAGTCATCAGAAAAATATGCCTTTTTTCAGAGGGAAAAACAGACAAAACAAAGACAAAATTAAAATGTAAGAAACATGAAGAAAGAAATCAGGCAAATCATTTTAGAACAGCTGCCACAGAAGGTTGAATGGAGCTCCCTCAGAGGGAGATTTAGACCGTTCATTTCATCTCCTCTTTTATTTTCTTTATATGTTTTCAACAACAGATGGATTAGGACTAGCTGTGTCCCCATGCATGAATGTTTTATATAGGAATGTGATGCTCATTTTGGCGTGGTACAACTGAGCCTGCCAGGTGTTCTTTAAAGTGACTTTTAAGTTTGACTTTTAAGTTGTCATGTTCTTGCCTATAATCGGAATCTGGGGTTATGAAAGGAAAAAATCACTTTCCCTTGAAATTCAGTCTTGCCCTTGAACTCACTGTCTAAAGACTTATAGTTACCAGAATGTTGGCCTTGCTTCCCCATTCCCTTAAAAATTTAAAGAATTTAACTCTTAAAAGTATCAGGGAACCAGTATTGCCTCTTCACAAAACTGAAGTTGCTGGGGGAACTAACTAGCCAGCATTGTGTCTTCTTTCTAAATGTACAGTTTCATAGTCACCAATGTAGTAACAATTTGATATTTCCAAAATAGATGTCCTGTTAAGTATTTCCCTTCCTAGAGCCTTTTATTTTTTATTTTTACCTTCATTTTGTTTATTTATTTATTTTTGTATTTGGTGCTGAGGATGGAACCCAGTGCCTTACATGTTCCAGGTAAGCGCTGTATTGCTAAGCCACAACCCCAGTCTCCTAGTGCTTTTTATAACACTGTTTTTATTGATTATTTTGGAGGTCAATGGTGGTATTGTTTTTTCTTTTTGTGACTGAGAGTCACATTGTTTTTTATATTGTTTTCCTAATAAATTTATATCTAATTTGTTCCAAATAATTATCTTAGCTCCCACTTTTAAAACGTTGTTATCTGAAAAAACAAAAACAAAAAGCAAAACAGCTTTATTTTTGACTTTCAGAACTCAGAAATTTTTCAGAACTTGGAAGGAGCACAGTGGAACTGTAGCTTAAATAAGTCAAATGGAGTTTAATCTGAGAATCTCTTGCCCAGGTATAGTAGAGTCTTCATGATAAAACCCAAACACCTGGGAAGTCATTCCATATGGTCCTTCACTATCTGTTGTGAAACTCAGTTATTGACAACTTACATGGTCACAAGTATTTTCAGCTGCACTCTATCTTAAATGTTATCTTTAGCTTATATTAAAAGGTTTACACATATAAACAGTCAACTGCTAAATCTTCTCTGAGCATTTACTGCTACAGAGAGATAGAGTTCATGATCATTTTAATACTTTAAGTCATTTTAAACCCTGCTAGATTAAAATTCTTTATAAAATATGATGTGAAAACATATATATGGTGTTATTATTTAACAACCAAAAATGTCAAGTATCTTTTTGATATAAAAAGATATTTATAAAATAGTATCTATTATTATTTTGATTTATTATAAGATACTCAGTTATTATCTCTTCCTTTGGATCCTTCCATCAAAACTGTCCTAATGGACAGTGTTATACTGATTGTTACTGTCTCATCTAATCAGTCAAGAAATTTGGAAACTTTATTATTACATGATACATTCAATTGACCAAGCAGGTTTGTGCATCTTTCTTACTAAATATATTTTCATTTTACCCAAGCTCTTCTATCTGCACAGTCATTGTCTACCATTATGAATGTCATATTTTATGTGGATGACTGAAAGGAATTTCCACAGACTATTTTATTTGTCCATATTGGATCCTAATCTATTCACCTCCCTTCCTTTTGATAGAGTGCTCTTTCTAAAGGAGAAATTATTGTGCTAACTCTCTGATTTAACCACCAGTGAGTGGATCTGCTTTTCTAGTGACATCACGTTACACTCAGTCGCATGACATAAAAGACCCTCCAGAATTTGATGTTTGCTTGAATTTCCAGTTTTATCCACCATTTCTCTTTCCCTCATAACCTTTTCAGATATAGAAAATCCTTGTTAGTTCACTGAAAACACTCTTAAGACTTTGTACACAGCACTTTCCACTGGACTTCTTTCCCTCCTTTGATTGTCTTCACATATCTTATGCAAATGTCTTCACATTCATTTCTTAATGTTTTCATCAAACATTTTCTCTTCTTTGAAGACCTGCCCCATCTACGTAGCCCATTGTGAAGCAGTTCATAGTGTTTGTCCCTTTCTTTTGGTTTGATTTTTTGATTCTATTTCTCCCAAGATCTACCAGCTGGGCAGAAAATCATGAACTTTATTTAGTTCTGTCATCTTGCCACATGTTTATTGACTTCTTATATCTCTACATTGTTTTATAATTGTAATTTCTGTATAATGTTGTATATTCATGACCCTGTGTATAGGCATGGTTTTTATTTACCATTAAACAAATAGCATTTATGCATTTTATTTACCATATCAAAAGTTTTCTTTGGCTAATGTTTTTTTGCTTGCCATCACCCTTTCCTGTTTTCTTTCTCTTTTTATTATGAAACATCTTATATTTTCCTTGGTTTCTTTGCGATTATTGCTTTCCATACATACTGTAATGTGTCTTTGTATTTAAATTTCAAAAAGAGTTATAATTATATTTTTACAAATCAGTATATAGTAACCCTTACTTAGGGTTAATGGCTCATAGGTGACACAGTTAATACACCATCAAACTAAAGCCTTGGAAAAATAAGATGCAAGAAACAAGAGGCAAAAACACTGTGATACAAAATCCAAACCAATAAACTTTCCAGAAGAAATGTTAGAAATAGAGATGAATTGTCTTAAATATTCATGCATTTTTTAATATTTACTTTTAGTTATAGGTAGACACATACCTTCATATATTTTTTTAAATTTTTATGTGGTACTGAGGATTGAACCCCTTGCATGCCAGGTGAGTGCTGCACTCTGAGTCACAACCATAGTCCCAATATTCATGCATTTTGAATTCCAAATTTATTTCAAATAATTTTTCCTAAGAAATCACAGTTATTAAAAAATGTTTTAAAAATGATGAACCCATTGAGGCATCTTAATATCAAAGATGATTAGAAACAACAAAAATTCCAAATGATAGTCTTTCTAAAAAAAAGACATTGTTGAAAAATATTCAACAATGTGAGGAAAATAACAAATATAACTGAAGATGTGATATAACATGCTACATTATTTTTATTTCTATTTTGTACATTTGATAGGGACAAAACATTACATAATCAGTGTGAGTTATTACTCCACCCTTATCATTTACTATAGTAAAATTTTAGAAAGATTTTTAAATTATCATTTAAAATTTTCTCCAATCTGGTACACAGAGACACACATTAGAGAGTGAGGGAACCTGGAAATGAGTTTTCTTTGAAGAATGTGTACTTTCCCTGGGTGTGAGTGTGTGTGTGTTGGGGAGACTCTAGGGATCCCATATATTAAGATGAGAAGAAAGAGTAGGGCTTTTAGCATTTTGTCATTTGAAAAGAGAGAACAAAATTGAGCAGAATGAAGCTTTATTGACAAGAAGCGATGAATAAAGATGCCTACAGAAAATAACAGATATATTTTAATTATTGTCATTTTGACTTTCGTCAGTTACCTTGTCTTGTGTTTTAAAATTGAGTAAAAAAAAACTAATTTAAGGTAGAAATTGCCTTTGACTCAGTATTACAATGAATATTTTGTTTTTATATTCAATTAACATAATTCCATTTAAAGTCAAGTATTGATACAGTAGTCTGCCTTTATCCAAATTTTTGCTTTCCACAGTTTCAGTTATTCGTGGCTAACCATAGTCTGAAAATATTAAAGGGAAACTTTCAGTAATAAACAATTCATAAATTTAAAATTGCACACCCTCCTGAATAGCATGATGAAATCTCCTACTTCCCTGCTTCACCCCACTCTAGATGTGAGTCATCCCTTTGTCAATTGTCTAAAACACCTGTCCATTGGTTACTTAATAGCTAACTCTAATGTGAGATCAACTCTCATGGAGTCACAGTGACTGTGTCCAAGTAACCCTTACAATGTAGCTCCATGCCATGTCAAAATGTCTATGCCATTCACCCACTTCATTTAATCAGGTAGGAAGAAATATATAAAAAATATATACTTTGAGAGAGAAAGAAATGACGTTCAAATGATCTTATCATACATTTTCATATTTATTTTATTTTATTACCAGTTATTGTTATTGATCTTTCATTTTGCCCAAGTTGTAAATAGAACTATGTCATGAATATATACTTCAGGGGGGAGAAAAAACAAGGTGCATATGGGATTCAGTACTATTGATAGGGTAAAGAATCACTGGAAAACTTGAGATATATTCTCTGCAGATAAGGAAGGACTACTGCAATTAATTTGGCGCACACACTTGCATATATATATTATATATATATCTTAATTGACTGAATTGATAGCCTTGAAAAGCTGTCTTTTCTGAGATAAAATCTCAATTAAAAATACTGTAATTATTTACAATGCTAATAGAGCACAGTGAAATATCACTTGAATGAACAAAGAAAAAATTATCCTGGCCTATGATGATACTG